>NW_010190101.1:0-22201 GCF_000695765.1 Mesitornis unicolor
CAAGGCAGTAAAGACACTAAAAGTCTATGGCCACTGTGAGATTAGGTGTCTGCTTTCTGAATCACATTCCTCCCTTACCACTAGCTCCAGAAAAATCTTGCCTTTTGAGGGTATACATGCAAGAGCAGGCTGGGAATCTCCTGCCTTGGGAAATCAGTGCTTTCTTCCAGCTCTCTACTCTTTTCATTTTCTGATATACAAAATTCCTGCCAAAATTCACTCAACCCTGTTCGCCTCCTCACTTCTACCTAAGGGTTACTGGGGGGACGTGACGAGAAGTTATGCACAGACAGGTTTCTCAGTTCTAGCGTGCTGGGGAACAGGAGAGGAAATCTTTGCCAAGATAGACTGCTAGCAAAAATCTTTAAGCGTCGGTGTCTTGGCTGGAAAAGGATAATACATTAAATGGTTCAGGATATTGAAAACTTTCCAGATCATCAAGGAAATGGCTTGTTGCTTTGCATGACAGGGGGCAGTTTCTAAACCAGCAATTACGGGGGCAGGTAAGAAATGCGCTGTGCACGCTGTAGTTGTGAGGAGTCATTTAAGTCTGGCCTGTGTCAGTGTGACCAAGCCATCCTCCACTGGCCCCAGCCAGCCTGCCCCAGGGGTGCAGCAACAAACCTGCTGCTCTGCCGCAGCAGAGACCTCGCAACCAGGGCCTGAGACAGCTCTGGGAGAGGCTACCAAGCCCTAGGGACCCTCAAAGCAGAAACGCAGTGCTTATGGCAGTATCTCTTTGGGATGGAAGGCTGTTGATGAGACAAATTTAGGCTCAAGAGCCCTCTGAGTCCAAGAAGCCAGAGAGTTGGAGGAGTTACACACAGGACAGGTTTAGTCATTGGTTTTTAATTTATGTTCATCTTCCTGGATTGTATTTCTTTGCTTCATACTATTTTGCCCTATAAGTTTTCTCTCTAGTTATGCCTTTTCCTCAGAGACTTGCCACTGTGAAACATAGAAACAAACATTAAGATGTGCAAAACAAAAGCATTTTTACAAAAGTCGAGTATTAAGGGTTCATCGGTTTATTTCAGTGAAACCTCCTAATGACATTTCTCCAAGTAAGTAAAGCACAAGTAGACAAAAAGGCAGGGGATGAGCACACGTAGCAATGCATAAGGGGAATCATCATCCGTGTAGGGTGACAAAGAGGCAGACATCAGCTAAAACAAGATGTCCAGAGAGCACATCCTGGGCTGTCAAAAGTACCTAGGCATGACTGTAGGAACGTGCGGCGAGAGCACAGTTGCCTGATAAGATTTTAAAATTAACCTGGATAAAAACACTAGGAAACAGTGTAACAGGGAATAACCCTTCACCACCTGAGAAACAGACTGGGGGACGCTGCACCAGTACAATTTTGTTCTCTCCCTGTATTAAAACTCATTGCTGAAACCCCAAACTAGGGAGCAGCGTGCCAGGGCCACAGACCCAGGAAGCAAAGCCTCTGAGTCAGCTTAATATCTCACATGAGCCCAAGGGGGGAAAAAAAAGAGCTAACTAGCAGCATTATGGGAACGAACACTTTTAGAAATTATTTTAGATTTTCTAATGGAGTGTTATAACACCACTGGAGAAGACACGTCTCTTTATTTAAGCAATAGTTGCTACATATTGATAAATCAATCACACTTGGTAGATTTAGAAAGACTGAAAAGATATATATATATAATCTCCTGAAAATGTTCCTTTAAAAGTCAGATGGTCTTTTAAAGAGCTTCCAGCCTTGGGACTCACAGTGCAGTGCCCTGGAAGACAATTGACATTCTGAGTGACTGGGCTGCGAATTCAAAATCCCAACTCGACCTGCACAAGTCAGGATTCAAGCTCACATACTTTAAAAATAGGAAAGAAAAAAAGAAAAAAAGAGAGAGAGTGAGGAAAAGACCTGAATTCCAGCAGCTCCCCAGGACAGAATCTCTCAGGGTACACATGCAATAGTGGGTCAAGGAACATCTCTGTATGCATCTGCATGGGACGTATTTTGTGCTTTACCACTCTAAATACAAATCTCTGTATGGATAGTGATACAGCTGACAAAGGAAAATTGTTTGCTGTGAAAGCCACTAGTGAAAACCAAGAAAAACATTTATTATATCAGGACATTTTCACTGAATTTTCCGTTTCTAATTAAACAGTGAAACATTCTCATTTACCTGGCCTTGGTTACAGTAACTTCCAGCCATTATTTGCTGTTTCTTTTTATTTCTTCTGGGAAAGGAGCAGAGAATAGGAAAAGTGGGAAAACTGAGACTGCTATATAAATAGCTTCATTCGTAGCAATTGCATAACTTTTCATTTCAAATCAATTTTAAATGTATTTCCCTACCTTTCAACAAAAAATCTGAACACGCTGAATAATACAGCCTTTCTGCTAACACTGTTTTCACAGGCTGAAAAGCCATTAGTTTGACAAAAACATTATGAGCAGTTCTTGCTAACAGCATCCACTTTTCCCCCTTCATTGCAAGCCCCATGCTCAGCTCAGTGCTTGGCTGGGAAGTTCTGCATAGCTCCGGAGATCGGTGATGGGCCTCACTCCTCTTTGGCACCAATTTTCATCTCCTTCTTCCACAAAAAGACTTAGTTAGTGGACAGCAATGAGGAAAGCTTCAGGATTAGCCCTGATTTCTAAATTAAACACCATAAACACCCTCACCAGAGGCATCAGTGATTCTTCTACTGTCCACCAGTGAGACAAGCAAGGAAAGAACAAGCAATGAAACTCCTTATACGTAAGGAGAGAAGCCTAGGATATAACTAAAACATGTGGGTGGAATAAAACTTGAGCACTCCTTCCCAGATAGACTGAGCACTACCGTCTCCAGCCCCACACCTGTCACGAGTACAAAAATAAGTCTGGGACAAATAGAGGGAAAAGCTTTTCTAATCAACACTTAAAAGGAAGATACCTGAAGTGCTCATAATAACCTGGCAGAACTTCTGTTTCTAAATTGTGTTGAGTAACTGAGATTTAGAAGTAACTATGGGAAATGATTACTTGGTACCACGGGCAACAGATGGTTCCTGCAACCTGCCAGTTGCCAGATTCTAGGCCAAACTTCTCCCCCGTGTAACTTCATCACACGTTAATTTAACTCCTTTTATCTGTGGTACCCACTTACCGACTGCCAATATTTTGCTGCTCAGTAGTTCCTCATGCGATAAGATTCATGTTCTAGCAGTCAGGGTACACGCATGAGTCAAAAAAAGGTGGCTCACGACCTGTTTGTGTGGCCTTGGGCAAAGTGCTCTTTCAGGGAACATAGCTACAACTACAGCAGCCACATTGTAAAGTTTAATTAGTGACTGTAAAGTGCTCAACCCACTTGAAAGACAAGCTAAAGTAAGAGCAGCCTGTTTTCCTTTATGACATTAACAGTCCCCTTTCAAATTAAGCAAGGGAAGATGCATCTATAAAACACAGCAGCTTTTCTTTCCTTACTCCTCATGGCTTAGCCCTAAAGAGGTGCAGGTTTACTCAGCAGACAGGGAGAAAGGCAGGGTAGCGATGGTGAGGGGGAAAGCCTTCATCTGCCTCAGCTCCTGACGCATCTCCTGCTGCCCTCTCGCTCCACCAGCACCAGGCAGCTTTTCACAGCACAAATCAAGTGCATCTACACACTGGCCACTCTGTGTTTTAAATGGGAATCACAGCCCATGGTGGATGCATTGCTCAGTCAGGAGATCTGCAACCCCTCTTTTTTCATCCCCAAACCTCCCTAAGTGAGAACTCACCTCTGGGGCTCCAAAAACCAGCTGCCAACCATGTGGGGAAAGAAAAGGGTACGTTTAATTTTTCACCAGTGGTCATCTAACCCATCTGAAAGGCTCAGAGGAAGGGGAAGGGGTAAAGTCAGGAAGGCTTCCTGTGTGCAACACTGCCCTGCACTAAGGATCAGCTAAGTACAGCAGTTTAAGCTTGCTATATTGACTCCTGCATGTTCCTCCACTTTTCTGAGGCTTTTAAAAGTCAAAAATAAAGGCAAGTTAGAAAGATATGTATCTAACAGGAGACAATTTCTCTATGCATTTAATTAAGATCTAAATAAAGAGGGGAAAAAAGCTACAAAAGGCATGCCTGTATATTTAAGTTAGCCTTATGAGGAAAGCCATTTAATTACAAACATTGCTTTTAAAAAATGTGAAAAGCTGCTTTCAAAGCAGCCAGTTTTCAAACATGTGCAATGTGTACCACTGCAAAAAGTAAAACTGTCTCCACAGTTTACAGGAAAGGGAAGGCTTACATTACTGTAAACTGCTTTTACGGAATCCCTTATGTAGGATTTCCTATGAAATTAAACGAAAAAGGGAAAGGACATGGAAAACCCATCAGCCTACTGCGATCTTCCGCTTACCTCACAAATACAGGCTAGAAGTACTCATCTGTTAAAAAATACATGTTGATAAAAGGTGTACGGTTACTCTGCAGCACTGAGCCAGTGTTGTCTTGGACTACAGCTCACCGTTGGCTTTTTGTCAGCTGTCTCCCAAGAGAGCCCTGTGCAGCCTCACCACGACACACACTGTTCGTCCAGGGCAGCAGAATTAGAGGCATTCCAAGTTTATCTCCTAAAATATCAATTCCCAACGGCTTTTTCCGACTAGAGGGAGAGATTAAGATTGCAACTCTACCAAACTACACCTGCCATTCACCACACAACTAGCTGATTTTAAACCACAAGACTGCAGGCTATTACATGATGATGAAAATAAAGTCCAAGGTAACAGTACCATAGAGGTGAGAGAGTGCATGACTGAGCAGAGGAGCCAGGTAATAGTGGTGTTCAGCAGAATCTTTCCTATTTAGGCAGGCAATAGCAATACAGTCAGGAAAATGTTTCAAGCAGCACTGTTGTAAAAATAATTTTTAAAAAAATACCAAAAAAACAAGCCTACACCAGTTCAATTGATTCCAGACTTCAAGAACAAACTTCCCTTACTCTTCACATCCATAAAAGCTCAGAATCCCAAAATCCACAGGGATATCTTCCTCTCCAGACATTCATCCCTAACAGAATATGCAACACAAGGCGGAAAAAAATTCTCCCATTGAAGGTTTTTCCCAAGACACCAACTAGATACCAATGCCTCCAGCCACCACACAGCCACTTTCAGTGCTTTTATGCTCAGAACACAAGATCCCACACATTGAAACTGGCCTGTCTTTATTGCAGTAGCTTTGCATTAGGAGAGGCTGGTGTATGCTCCTTCCTTTCCTCCCCACCAGATTCTTGCTTCAGTGCCATCTCATCCTGTCCACTGCCAGAGCTCAAGTCTGCCTTCAGCTCCTTTACATCCTGCTTCACACAGAATCACACAATCACTCGGTTGGGAAAGACCTCTGAGATCATCATGTCCAACCGTTCCTGTCAACCCCCTAAACCATATCCCTAAGTACCTCATCTACCCGCTCTTTAAACACATCCAGGGATGGTGACTCCACCACCTCCCTGGGCAGCCTGTTCCAGCTTCTGACGACCCTCTCAGTAAAGAACTTCCTCCTTAGCTCTAACCTGAACCTCCCTTGGCACAGCTTGGTGCCATTTCCCCTTGTTCTGTCCCCCATCACCTGGGAGAAGAGACCAGCACCCACCTCTCTACAACCTCCCTTGAGGTAGTTGTAGGTGGTGATGAGGTCTCCCCTCAGCCTTCTCTTCTCCAGGCTAAACAAGCCCAGTTCCCTCAGCCGCTCCTCATCAGGCTTGTTCTCCAGAGCCCTCACCATCCTTGTGGCTCTTCTCTGAACACGCTCCAGAATCTCAACATCCTTCTTATAGTGAGGGGCCCAGAACTGAACACAGCACTCGAGGTGCAGCCTCACCAGTGCCAAGTACAGGGGGATGATCACCTCCCTGGACCTGCTGGTCACACTGTTTTTAATACAGGCCAAGATGCCGTTGGCCTGAACACACATTCACACCCTTTCAGTAAAGCCACTCTTCACCACTTCAGTCTTGGCTTTAACGCAGGAACAGGAGGCCACGTACCCCTTCTCCAGACCACTGTGGATTTCACAGCACTCCTTGCCACAGAGATACCACTGAGGGTCTGGTGAACTTTTTCCATACTTCTTCTAGGTGGGATGACCAGAACAGCATGGAGATAGTAATTGTGTCATACTGGGTTTGTGTGAACTGGGGCCTTGATAGGTTTTATAATGCAAAAAGAAACACAGTTAATTTAGGAATACAAGACATCCAAAGAAAAGCCAAGGTACCCCAGCATACTGCTCAGTCTAACTGCAGTCCTTACTCACCTGGGTTCTCCCTTGGTTCCTCTAGAGCTTACATCTCAGAGACATCAAAATGCATAACGCTAAGCAATGTGATTAGAATTGATCCAGTGAGTCTCCTACCCTGCCTGAAGGGAAGAATTACACTATATTTAAAGAACCAAATTAAAACACTTGCTTTTGAACCAGAGATCCACAGGTGAAAAACTATGGTCCCATTCTCGTACTAAACCTCCCAGCCCCAAAATATGTGTCCATACATATTGTATGGGAGCTAAGCCAAGGTGATGGGCCTGCAGTGTAAAGTAAACACATTTTCCACAGTTACCAAAGAAAACATTCACCAAGCCATCCAAGTGATCAGGTGAGAGTTTTGGGTTTGCATTTTTTTTCTATTTTTAGGTAAAAGATTGAGTAATTTTCAGATTTTTCTTTGCCCACAAGCTTCCTTAAGCTTGCCACAGGAGAATGGGGCCACTTTAGTGAAAGAGAGTTTAAAAAGAAGTCCTATGTGGGAAATAAAAACAAGGCGAGAGTCCCTGGGGACAGCAGGTTTAGGTATGTCAAACCACAGCCTCTGTCAGAGAGCAGGGTGGGGAAGAGGTGAGAACAGAATAGCAGGAGCCCTGTGTTGGATCAACCACAGTTTCCTGTAAAACAAGCAATTTTTACTCATCATGCGATTGAGCATTTTGTTATTTCGGTGACTTCAAGTCCTATGCGGCAAATAAAAACAAGGCGAGAGTCCCTAGGGACAGCAGGTCTCTCTGTCAGAGAGCAGGGTGGGGAAGAGGTGAGAACAGAATAGCAGGAGCCCTGTGTTGGATCAACCACAGTTTCCTGTAAAACAAGCAATTTTTACTCATCATGCGATTGAGCATTTTGTTATTTCGGTGACTTCAATATCCCCATTTCAAGCTCCCAGGTTGGTGCTTTTCTATTATCAAGATCAGTCCACAATACCAATGGCCCAAAAAAGAAATTAGTGGCTTCCCTTTTTTAAGAGCTCTGTTTGTCTTTAATTACATTTATACTTGCTTGGGAAATCAGACTTCACTCTCAAGAGTGTTAAAAAGGGGAAAGAGGAGGGGAAAACAAAGAGAGAGAAAGAAACAGAAAAAGGAGAGACAAAGGTAAGTTGGATGAAATCCATTAAAAGTTTTTTAAGCTCCTACCCCTGAAGTTTCAGCCAAAGCCACTACTTAGGAATACGGGAGAGTGTGCTTTTTAATTATTTTTTAAGTTTTCTTTTATTGGTCATCTATTCAGAAAATTGCTGACATAGTTCTTCAAGCAGACATGGTTATCAATCATTAGAAAATGCTTTTATCTGGAGCTGCTCATAAGAATTTGAAGTCTTTCCAAGATGAACTTAATGCAGATGGATGGCAGTTCAAGGGACAAGAAAAAAAGAAGTGAACACCGGGTGAGTCTGGTTACCTTCTCTCAAGACCAAACAAAACACTGCAGTCACAGTGCACAATCAGAGGAGACTCTGCACAGGTGGGTAAGAAGCAGTTACAGCAAAGACTGCTCCATGAAAAATACTTTTGCTGGTTTTACTTGTTGCTTTCATCTTTTATGACTGAGTTTCTCAGTGACACAATGCTTTATTGCCTGTCCGAGCTGTATCCATGAGCGCCAAAATACTTATTTTAAGTCAGCTACTGTAGAGCTGCTGATCAGCACTCAGCAGCATGGTCAAACCTTCATCCTCCATTCCTTTCTCCTTCTCCTGCACTCCCCAATTCCTCTTCTCCCAGCCTTTCATTCCTCTACCCTTACCCCTCCTCATTCCATTTTAATCAAGGTTCTTTCCTAATTAAAACAAACAAATATGAGGAAGCAATTAACGTCTTGAAGGAAGCAGATGGTGGAATAGTGCCATTTCGTTATTGCATTAAGCCTTAACTTGCTATCTCTTCAAACTTTCTGCACTTTAATTAAGCGCTGTTACAGGCAAGTTCAATGGGCTCTAGAGTAAGGTTTCCCCACTTAGCTCCTGAAAAGCTGGTGGTGCACGGTGGCAGGCTGAGCGTGCTGTGCAGTACGCAGCTGGAAAGGGCAACCCCACGGCCAAAGGGGACCAAGAACTTCCCTGACATACACGGCAGGTGGGACAAGGAGCAAGGAGCAATCAAACATCAGTGATGCGGCAGAAATGTAAACTTGCCCTGCCCCTCCGTCTTCTGGCAGAATTTTCTCATGGCCCATGTCACAGCACTCGGTGATCATGAATCCTGTGTGTACACATTTAAAGGAGGCATGGTGGCTTTCAGTGTCTATGCCATCTTTACAGAGCGAAGTCAGGAGCGACGAAGATCTCAAACACAGGTCAGAGAAATTATCAGTAGCTTTCAGACCCATTTATCACCATCTCCAGCATTCCTGACACTTCAATAACTGGCTTCCACTATCCCCCTAGATACCATGGACTAACAAAGAACTGGCATTAAGGAGCTTGAATCATCTAGGAAAATACACTCAGAAACAGAGGGGTTCTCTTCTTTTTGCCCTCACATTTCTGTTTGCAGTCAGCCTGGCCTTTGCAGACAAAGTAAGCATTGAAGAGCAGTTGTCTCAGCCGTGGTCATCCTCTCATTTGGCCTCCATATACACATGCCAGAAACGTGGGCAGTCAAAAGATGCAGTGATCCAATTTACCTCTGCCCTACCACATTCTGGCAGATGATCCATTACTATTCAACAGCAGGGAGATGAATGTCTCCGAGTCCTACTTGCAAACGTCTAAGGCAAAAAAAAAGCAACCAGCATGACTCAGATGGACACAGCCCTGTAGATACCAGGCTTCTCTGCCCAGAAGCATCTCAATTTGCTATATCCACATGAGGAAAAACATACTACGTCCATTTTATAGACAGGAATGAGAGCCAGAGACAATTTTAGTGATTCCCAGTGTCACACAGGGACCATGTGGAGAAAACAATTTTCTGTTTCTCTCAACCACAAAGATCATCTTTTTTGTATAACCAAGGTTGGAATATGACTCATGGAGGATTCACAAATTATGAAGCCAGAGAACATCCCTGGGGGTCATCCCGTCGAACTTGGCTGAATTAATTTCTGTTTGAAGCAGGGGGCGGGAAATCAAATCCTGTCTTAAAGATTTCTATTAATGGAGAGTTCCTAACAACTCCTAGAACATTTTTTTCAGGGCCTAATTATCACAGTTGTGAAAGATGGGCACCTTATTTCTAGTCCAAGTTTGTCTATTCCTTGTTATATACATTTGTCTGCTCAACTGGAGAACCCTCTATTGTAAAAGCCCCTCCTCCTCTCTTAAGGATGTGAGATGATATGCAACACGCATTTGCTGAGGGATGAGACTCATGTCATAGTGTCCTGGCATCTCTTCATTCTTCAAAGTTTCAAACACAAACAAGGACACCATTAAACACAATACTAAGAAATGCAACCACAGCATGCTATAAATAATAATGTTTTCCTTGTAGAGCTCTTCTTTTACAATTGTGCTACACACAATGCAAATGTATTTATTATGTTGTGTACTTAACTGTGTAAAATTCAGAGATTACGAACATCCAGTTCCCACTATAACCATGATCGAGCCCAAAGTACAGATGTAAGATTTTGTGTTTTGCTGTGGATTTTATCATAATTATTACTGAAACACACCACACAGAGAAGAGGCTTAGTAGTGTTACAGGAACAGGAACTCTCAATTTCCTGACTTTGGGTACTTAAATTCTCTGCTACATTATCACACTATAGGGTGGTGTGTACACGCAATAGGATTATCAACACACGATTCAAATAGTTGGAGACATACATGTAATCTCACACTAGCAGTGCATTTATATGTAACCATTTCACATCTATCCTTATTTGAGGCATATTCAGGTTCACATGTCAAGTATTACACACAGCTATACTATGTTCTCTGAAAGAAGATGTGTTCAGATCCACATACTAACAAAAAAGCGTTACCTTTAATCATGCTAATTGGACTTATTTTGTACTAAGTGTATTGTCTATCTGATTATTTGTCCTCATAAATCAATTTACCCATGCAGTTACATTAGGTAGATGCCTAACACAGATGCACTAATAGGAAGCAGCAGCATGCTGGCTTCTGCATTAAATCTTACTTGATAAGTCACACCTTATCCCTAACCTACAGGGCTGAGGAAATCCCACCAATGCCTCTGGAGCAGGAGTTGAGTCCATGTTGCCACAGGGACCAACATCTGTCATCCACGCCATGAAAATCAGATCCTTCAGCTCTGTAAACACCACAAAAGCTAAAACAGTTTGTGCAGAGATTTAAAACAAAGGTTCTGTGCTGAGTCCTGCCTGGTGGACCTGCACACAAACCTGGCCATGAGCTGCCTTACAGCAGCACCCAGAGGCCCTGACACACCTGAGGGTTGCCTCCAGCCATCCTCGCAGACCCTGGTTAGACCTGCTCTGAAACAACACATGCTATTCTGATCACCTGCGCTCACCAAGGAGGAACCCACACTAAGCCAGTTTCGAGAAAGCCTTTAAGGATGAACCAGACAACTCAGAGCCTATTCCATGAGGAGAGACTAAGACAACATGGCACGTTTAGCCTAAAAAGGCAAAGGCCAAGAGAGGTGACTACTGTCTACAAATACTTTGGAGACAGAGAAGAGAGATTTAAGCTGAAGAGCAATACTGGCACCAGAACAAAGGTGTATAAACTGGCTATAAGTAAGCATATACTGGGAATTAAAATAGCATTTCTAACCATCAGCACACTTAAGTTCTGAAATAACCATTCATCCAAAAAAAGAATGAGACACCACAAAATTAATGGGCCTTATTTTCCTTAGAAGATACACAGCTGCACACCATGGGACTCAGGAGGTCCTCTGCCATCCTGTATTCCTACACTGATCAAGGTAAATATTGTAAAAAAAGCACACAAGAAGGCACAGTCTGAGCCCCAAAGGGCCAATAAATATTAGAAACTATTTAAGATTAAGTTGAAGGATGGTGGGGGAGAGAAACTGTCCCCAGTGTACTGTTCCTAAGAATGTTTTAAAGTCTCCAAAATAGCTTCACTGTATATGAGTATATACTGTAGGTCACACAGCTTCCCCCATTACACAGGCAATTGGAGTAGATCATTATAATGGCCATTTCTAGCCTTAAAATCCATGGATCACAAGGCAAGGTAAAAATTATACGAGCATCAACAGAAAACCTGGAATTCTACTCCCATTCACTCGGCACTTAAAACCTGACAGCTGATCCAGATCTCAAATCATTTCCTAGCTGGGAAACACAGCCTGATCTAGGACTCACACAAAGGTGAAATGTTAACTCCAAAATGTCTGATCTGTATTAAGTAAGACCCCAGGGACACCTTCACAACACCCACTCTTGTATTTCTTTGTCATCATTTAACATGATCTGGGGGAACATTCCTAGATAAAATAATACATCACTAGATGTCAAAGGTGCAAAGTAAATATAGCAAACTTAGCTTAACATGAGGATAAGGGACAAAAAGCACTTCTCCTATGAAAGCATGAACAGATTGTGTAGACGCAGTCTTTCAAACAACTTTCAAAGCAAAATCATAATTTCTAGACGTCCCTCCATAGGAACAGGCAAGACACAATCCCTGCCTCACCCACATTCCACCTCCTGCAGCTACGCTCCATGGTACCTACTGCCATCTGCACGTTCAACAGCAGACTCCAACCAGTCAGCCCTGCTGCCCCGCTCCAGTGATTAAATACACCAAAACTCTAAAAAAAAAAGAGTACAGTGATCATCGAGCTTCCTACAGAAAATACCCTCAACGAAGGGCAGGCTCTAATGTGGACAAAGGATGGGCAAGGGCCAGAGCACACACATGATGTTAATTCACTGCATCTTCCTTTTTGAACTCCCATATGAAATTCAAACCTTCCTTGCCCGGGGGTAACCAAAGATAATGCATTTACCCTAAGGGAGAGCTGACTCCTACAGCAGACTGCATCCACACAAGTCCTCTCTATGGCTGAACAGATGCCAAGTCTGAGAAGAACTTTGGAGATCTTCAGATGAGAGTATCTAAAACCTGCACAAACCAAATATTTATGGTCTATAAATACACACAAGCACATGCCTACTCTCTCCATAGAGCAGAGACTCCCACTACAAAGTGTCTTGCAACACATCAGACATATTGACAAAGCAAGCAGAAGTTTGGGGGGTTTTCTCTGCTCCACATAGCAAGGCCATGTTCTTTATTCCTACTCCTCAAATATTTATCCCTCCCTTTCTCCTCCATCTTCTGCCTCAAGCCAGAGGCTTGTCTGCTTTCTCTTCATATAGGAAACATGCAAGCTTGTTTGGTTTAAAAGGTCAATCACAGCTTGTTTGTACTAAGTCTGATGCAAAAATCTCTTACTATAAGCTTGGAAAAATACTGGAGAGAAGACTATGCTGGATGAGGTCTGGGTAACATATTAGGGGCATAGATACACAGTTGAGGTACTGTGGCTTACCGAGACAGCACCCATCAACTGAGGGGTTCACTGGTCTATGTTCTTGATCAACAGCAAATAATCCAATTTCATTCAGTTCATAACAGGAAAGGCTTAAGTCAAATGAGGTTACCTCATACTTATCATAAGCTAATAGCATCCACAAGGATGGTGACCATCAGACCAACTGATGCCCCATACATTAATCTAAAGCAGCTGACGGCACGTCACAAAATTTAAGTCCTCAATATCAAGAAAGGGGCTAAAACAACACAAGTTCTGTTTTACAGACAGGGAATGGATAAAGCTATTAAGGCTGACACTTCCATTGTCATGATACAGGCCAGGACATTTTAAAGATGTCCTGTCATTAGTCTTGGGGCTTTTTTTTAATGCATATAAAAAGCTTTAAAAATACAACACAAAATTTTAAAGTGTATGTCATCAATGGGACACTCTACTTAGTTTAACGGTAACAACTATCTCTAAAATAAACTGGACAGGGTCTGTGGTGCCACTGCTTAATTCTATCCAATTTGGCAAAGCTGAGCTGCGTGTCATAAGCTCTCTATAGGTAACAGATCTAAACAGCGATCTAAAGCTGTCCAAAGCTGAAGTAGTGGATCCTATTCTCCACTTGCTTTACCAATGGTTAGTGTGCATCTACAAACTATCTGACACATCTTTCAATCTAAAAAGAAAAAGGTTGCAGTTTTCTCCTTCCCTGGCCTGCCAGGGTATTTTTGCAGAGCCATGTACTGTGTTGATAGCTGATGTACTGCTAAGACAACTCCACGAGTATAACTTCTTGGCCTGTATCAGATGGCATAAGGATGAACATTATCCTCCACCACTGTGTCGATCCTAAGCCCCAGAGCTGGGTGCCAGCAGTAAAAAGCCCATCAGGAAACAGAGTAAGTGTTCCTCATGTCACACACCCCACAAACCACTTCATATCCACATTTCTGTGCTCTCTGTGCTGTAGGCCATGGAATTCATTTGCTCTTTCCTCCTCTTCTCAATTGTCAGAATAAAAAGAATTGAATTCCTTTTTGATTTCCAGGCCTGCACCTCTGCCATCTTTTAGAGCAGTTGTTTTCCATGGCATAGCCACAAACCCTGGTCATTTCAGGACCTTAAGAGAAAACCTAACCGAACCAAACCAAGTCAAGTCTCTGCCAATTCAAAAACTAACAACAGGTTTTGCTTTTAACTGGATTTAAGAGGGACCAGCTTTTGGTATGTAGTTTCCAACAGTTATTGATAGCCTTTCATAACTCACTTAAGGACTCTGCTCTGCTCTGTCACTTGAGAGTTACAAGACCATCAATAACCACAGAAAATAACATACCCTGAGAGGGGCCAGAGCAGAACTTTCCTCTCTGAAATCTTTCTTTACCTATGTAGTCTGGGGTGAACCACAGCACTGAGTAGCTCAGTAGTACAGGCTTCAGCTGACACCCACACAGCAGTGAGGAGCAGCACTCCTCTTCTGTAAGTCAGCATGTTCACTCTAAAAGCGAAAAAAAAAAAAAAAAAACCCAAGAAAAATACTACTGTTTCATTTTTCTTCTGCATGAAAAAGTGCAAGTCCCTGTCCTGTATAATCAGAGACAGCCTTGGAGCAAACACCCACATAGCACCCTGCTGCTATTCATTAATCGCTCCAGCAGCTCACAATGAAATCCCCAGAGAAATCTTATAGCCGTTCTGTAACTCTACACGTCTCTTTGAAGAGACCCCAAACAGACACACACAGAGGCACCCGTCAAACACTAGCAGATATTTGAGAGCTTGGTCCCTATGGAATATCAGAGAGGTGCCACACATACCAGGTCCCAAAAGAGACAAGACGTAGAAAATCAGTGACCCTCACGGCACGTGGTGAAATACAACTGCGCACAAACTGTACCTGCCTGCAGAGGGTATCAATATATTTATTGCACAACATGTCTTGGGAAATTCCAGTGATGTATATGACATTTGGAGAGAAATGCTTCAGGAGCTAAATATCTAAAAGCAAAGCAGCCAAGAGGGCGCAAAGAAACAAAGCAGAGATGTTGATGTTCATTGCCCCAAGACAACAGGAAAGGCCAGAAGTCACGGTTGCAGCAGATGATAGATCCACCCTCAATTACTGTTGCTGTTCTCAGACGCACCCAGTTCTAGTGTAGAGAGCCTACATTTTGTTGGGGGAAGAAGACGATTAATGTTACCCAAAGAATTAGGGGAAATAAAGCAATATTCAGCTCTACAGAAGTCAGAAGCAATTTTCATTGGCTTCAGTAAGGCTAGAAAGTACTATATCCTAAATTTTTTATTAGCTGCTTAAGGCAGAGGATATTTTATAATCAAAGACACCAACAAACCCTGAAGATGGAATTTCGAGCTGCTCTTTTTTTCCTGAAGCTTAACCTGGACATTTTCAAAAGACATGTGAACTTCCTCTGTGTTCAGATGAGCTCTGGAGCACAGGACAAAGCTCCAAGGATGCCTACACCACAGTAGACACAAACTGCCACAGAAACACACACTTTCCATCTCCAGTCCAGCGTGCTCCTGTTCTGGTTCAGATCAACCACATGTCCTGTTTCAGAAACTGTGACTGTAGGTAAGGCAAAAAACCTGGTTAACTCTATTAACTTCACAACATCACGTCGTGAAACATCATCTCAGTTTCCACTACTGCCCATTTATGTTACAGCCCCTCTGGCTTGGGTTCCTCTTGCTTTTTCTATTCAGTCTGTCCCAGATATGCACTGCAGGCTGCAGCCCTTTTGAGCTCCCCACCTTACCTGTGCACACACACTCTAGAGCGGTATGAATATTACATGTAGCAGCATTCGCAGCAAAGGATATATTAAGTCCCATATTTTTAATGCCACTTTTAGTATGCCTATAAAAAGACTCTATGCAAAAGACTGGATTATGTATTTTTGTGCTGCATGGGAATAGGGTACAAGTGAGAGACATGGCAAGTGGGAATGCTCCCATGCAGCTGCAGCTGCCTTTGGCAACCCGCATCTGGGTGAGATCTGCAGAGACTGCTGTAAAACTTATCTTCCTGCAAGCTAGTGGAGCCCATAGGATTTTTACATCTCGGGAGGTCTGCAATGGGATATCATACTAGAAGTGCTGGTGAATGCTGTCCCTTGCAGTGAGTGGATTACATGCTGCTCTTCAATTTCTCTAACCACTCAAAAAATGTGACATCTTTACATCTCATTGTGTGCCCTCCTACAGCTCATATTAGAGTGACAGAAGGAAGAAGAATGCCTGCCAGACACTTTTAACAACATCTGATGATATTTGGAGCCTTCTTTCATATTTGTCCTTACTTATTTCGAACTAAAATATGGCACAAGGAACAATTACAGCTTCACAAGTGTCTCACCTTCCTCCGCACTATCCCTGTTACTGTGCTTCAGTTCTGGCCTGAAGAGACTTCCCCGGCAGCAAAAGAACATTTAACCTCCATGATCCTTGCAACTTTTGGTTCCCTTGAGATAGCAAATGTACAAAACAAGCAGGACTGGGAGCACTTTAAAGCACGGAGAGCTGACATTACAGCAAGGCTTTTTTTCCCCTGGCATCACATGCCAAGAATGACATTCCTGTAAGAGGCAGGATTTCCTAGCACCACTTCCACCATATAACAGAGAAACTTACCTGGGAATTAGGTCATTAAAACAGAGGGCCTGACTCACAATGAGAGATGGATCAATAAATGACCTTTGATGGATTGGAGCCACTGATCAATGATTACTTTTTTATTAAATGATTCTTTTCCTGTGCCAGCAGGGACTCCTTCCCTCACACACAGCATTAACATTAACCTTTGCTGCACAAGGATTAAAGGAGACGACACCGCAGAGGGCTGCCGAGGAAGGAGTGAGCAGTGGGAGAAAAGGCAAAAGAGAAGCTCAGCCCAAGGAAATGCACTCTTCCCCTCTCCTTAGAGGGTTGGCTCATACTGCCCAATTTCACCGTCACTACTCCACCCTCATCTATTCGTTGTACATAAACACTGGCAGGTCAGTCTGAGAAAGAAGGGAGCTCTCAGTATGATTTAAAAGGCTAAGAAATAAGGGATACCAGATGAAGGGGCAAGGTGACACACAGCATGGCCCTAACAACATAAATAAATTAGCCACAGCACCACAATGAAGATCAAGGTCTGCAATTCAAAAGAAAGCTGTGCTGACCCACAGCTCCCAGGCCCTTAACCAGTGGCAAACACAACCTGAAGCCTTTCTAGTTCACTATTTGACTCCTTCCCAAAACACTTCTGCTTCTCTCCATGCCAACCTGTTCAACTTCAAACCATTTGCTTCTCCTGAGTGGACATCATCAGTGACACCAATCTGTAATAGCTACTTAGCGAGATGAAAAGCAGGGAAAAGCACAGCTCATCAAATGTGCTGTGCCTGGGACTTCAGTTCAATCTTAACCCAGATCTCCTGGGGTGGCCCTGTACACTAATCAGATGTGCCCTTTAGCACTGTGCCCAAAGCAGAAAGACCAGGTGGAAAAGCTTTTAAAACCTTGAACGGATGAGAGACTGCAAGCATGACACAGGAACAGGAAAAACCCCAGCAGATGGCAAGGAAGCAGCTTCTTTCTGGTTTTGAGAGTGGCATGCTCCAACACGGCTTTTACTATGGAGGCTCTGCTGGCTTCTCCATATACTTCTTTAGATGATGTATTTCACAGGAACTGAAGGGAGAGTCGTATGTTTTCTTCTCACACAGTCTGAATACATTACTGAATTCATTAGTGTGTTGCACCACAGTCCCCAGTGAAGCAAAACGTCTTTGTCTTGGAGCAATTGCAAGAAGCCAAGCGTCATTCGAGCCTTGGATGAGAACAACGTAATGCTACAGGCAGCTCAGCCCTCAGCAAAAGGAAACACTTGGCTAAAGGGAGGAATATGGAAACCAGAGACAAGAAGTATCTAGCTCAGCTTCACTTCACACACCTCGCAGTGTATGATTCGCCACCACATATTTCAACAGTTGACACTCAAGGACAGCTTGGACAAGTCCAAAGTGTCTCTGCTCCCTCTCAAAGAGGAGAGATGCTCAGCTGAAGTCCACCTCATCTAGCCACTACCAATGCAAAAGCAGCTGGCCTGTTGGCAAAAATGCATGCCCTGTTCCTCCTCCTTTGGGATGGCCAGTTGTTAATTCTTTAAGCCACCAGCTTGGGGTGTGAACCAAAACTCTGCGTGAGCCCTCCCTGTTGGGATACAGTGAATGCTTGCTATCTCCAGAAGAGGCCCTTACTGCCTTTGTCGCTTCACATGGGTTTTTGTTCATGCAGGAGGAAAGGCAGATGAAAACAAACCATGCCCACTAAATCAGAGACGAACAAGACAGCAGAGTGACAATTATTACCAACAACACAGATCTCAGTTGTTAGGGAAAGGTTGGGGAGCCTCACCAACTACTTTGCCCAGAGTAATCCCACCAGATACCACAAAGCACTCTCAGCTGAAGAAGGCAGTAGAGTACGCTCCCAAGTCTTTGTACAGCCTTGCTTCGAGAACACATTTCTTGTCTTGTAGGCCTCATTCCTTTCAACATTCTCACATACTCACTGGTGTCGTCAAGGTCTCAATCTGCATGTACAGTGCTCCTCTGCATGCTTAACTTCCTCTCCTCTCTCATCAGAGAACAGAGGGGAGGGATCATCTATTAAGTAGATCATGCATTTTAAATTTACAGAATTGTTGCACAAACTAAAAAATTGCATCATACACACTATTTCCAAGTCATTTCAATTTTGTGCTTCCTTATTGTCCCACTCCCATACCAACTCCCCAGGAGCAAGCCTCTACCTCCCCGTTGCAGCCAGCAGGCATTACCTGCCAATGTCAGCTCCCTAAAAGATCTTCCACTATCACATCAGGCCAAGGAAGCCAAGATCTTCCAAGGCTCTCCTTCTCCCACCAGAGAAGCCAGTGAGGGATGAGGATACACAGTGACAGAACCTATCCTCAGGCCGGTCATTTGATGAAAGGCATGGTTTTCATTAGAGTTTTAACCAAATAAAATGCAATTAGGAACTTTAAAAAGCAATGGCATCCAGAAGGAAAGCGGTAAGGGTCAGCATGAATCTTCTTGCCACAGTTTCCCCCAGAGAAGAAAATGAACCAAGAGCAGATATAGCCAGCCCCAGGAAAGAATCACACAGAATCACAGAACGTTAGGGATTGGAAGGGACCTCAAAAAATCATCTAGTCCAATCCCCCTGCTGGAGCAGGAACACCTAGATGAGGTTGCACAGGAAGGCATCCAGGCGGGTTTTGAATGTCTCCAGAGAAGGAGACTCCACAGCCTCTCTGAGCAGCCTGGTCCAGTGCTCTGTCACCCTCACTGAGAAGAAGTTTCTTCTCAAATTTAAGTGGAACCTCCTGTGTTCCAGTTTGTGCCCATTACCTCTTGTCCTATCATTGTTTGTCACCGAGAAGAGCCTGGCTCCATCCTCGTGACACTCACCCTTTAAATATTTATAAACATGAATGAGGTCTCCCCTCAGTCTCCTCTTCTGCAAACTAAAGAGCCCCAGCTCCCTCAGCCGCTCCTCATAAGGGAGATGCTCCACTCCCTTGATCATCTTTGTAGCCCTACGCTGGACTCTCTCCAGCAGTTCCCTGTCCTTCTTGAACTGAGGGGCAGGACTAGCTACAATCTCTGCAGAGATCTGCAATGGGAAATGAGGGAGTAATGCCATAAAAACGCTACCCATACCTGGCTGTGCCCACAGAGTCCTGCCTCCCCACACCATACATCCATGCTTTGGCCTTCCAGTCGCAAGCTGCACATCAAGTCCTTCCCAGGAACTTGGTCAGACTGCAATGCTCAGAGAGAGTGAATGAGATGGAAGAAGGAACATCATCCCCTTATCCCACACAAACCTGCACCCTCCACTCATTTCTTCATGACGCCTTTCCTGTTCTTCATTTCCTGCAGTCCTCTCTGCAGCTGCTCCATGCCTTTCTCCTCACTATGAATTATTAGCCTGTCAAATAATTTCAGTGGTCCAAAATGATATGTTTCCTTTGATATTTAAAAAAAAAAAGTGGGATCAAGGCAGTTGATAGTAGTCAAATAAAAAATTGGCAACTTTTTCCTCAGCAGGCTTTAAACAACAAGTGCAAGTTTCTAAATTTTAACAGATCTTACACTGATTTTAAAATAACAACAAAAACCCATTAAGCTTTCTTGCTATTTGTCTTGGATCCTAAAATAAGTTGTCACTGGCAAATTATGTTCCATTAAAGAATACTACCAATCAGAAAAAATCCACCATGATTCTGTTAAGAGTCCTTTTTCATTTGCTGTTGTTACAAGCAACACCTAAAATTAATAGAACTGAAGGATTAGAAGGAAAAATGCCTTTCACCTAAATATTAACTCCATGCACTTGACAGCATTCTGTGCCAAGTCAGTTTTACTGTTTCTCTTGTAAGCAGACAGTTCCCCTGTTAGTTGAGCTGGGTTAGACCCACACAAGTAGGGAAGGAAAAATACATATGGAAATGTAACTGCAGAAACTCAAATAGCAGCAAGTGAGCCCAAGGAGAGCACTTCTTTTTCCAACTAAGTAAAATGAAGCTGCTGGGCACTCCTTAAACAACACACACGCACTGAAAATCCTCTGCCTCAAATAAACACACATTTCCCATCAGGCACAAAAACATATTCAACATTCAACAGACAGTGTCAATATTGGCTACGGTATCTTTTTTGTTATTTCAGTAAAGCACAAGATCTGCTTTTTCACACACTCTACCCTAAAAATATGAGCCATCTATGATTCATTGTGCAACCTACCTCTCCAATCACACACCTAGGGGGAAGGCATGTTGAATGTTTTGGGGGTTGCTTTTACATCAAAGAATAAAAATATTAAAAGCATTGCATTTCTTTGGGGATTTTGTTCCTCCTCAAAAGGAGTCTCGTCACTTAATTTTTCATTTCCGCATTTCTCTATGCTTCCCCCACATCCAACCCACTGCCTGGCATTCTTTCTCTTCCCAGAATTTGTCTCCTTTCCCACCTTGCTCCTTCCGGACACCTCCTCCTCTGCTGCTCCCTGGCTCTTCCCTCTCTGAGTCAAGTCAACCAGGCTCTTGTGCAGCTGTCAGTGAGGTCAGCACACACTCAAAGCTCTGTTAGATGTACACTACATACATCAGAAAGCTGCTGTCTGCTCTCTTTATTCACTTCCTTCACTCAAAAACTTCTTCTTTAGTCCTTCTCCCTCGCAGTTACTTCCCACCACCACCTCTCCTACTTCCTTGTATGCTTTTTCCTCACCCAAAGCTTGGTAATTTTCTTCATGTTTCTCTCTCTTGCTCTTAAACCTTCCTATTTCTTACTTATTCTCCACCCACTTCCTCTGGCTTCTTTTGCTACCAGACTTTTATCTGTGCTTTTAGCCCCACATCTCCAGTACAGTTAAATCATTTACTAGACTTCTTTAATTTTCCCCATTTGCTCCTCTGCATCCTAGCGCTGCCAGTTCCCAATCACGACTTCTGGTTTCATGACTGGTACCCCCATGAGAGTTTTGGCTTATATGACAACAGGACATTCTTCAATGACTATGGCCTGTTAGGAAGGGACAGGATCCACCAGTCTATAAGAGGCAAGGGAATCTTTGGCAGCAGGCTGGCCAACTTGGTGAAGTGGGCTTTAAAATAAAGGACCTGGGGAGCAAGGTCCAAAGTGGCAATGCTCACACCGTTGCAAACAACTGGGGAACAAGCCAGGCCAACCAAAGCAGTGACAAATGTTCCTTAGCTGCCTCTCAAGATGAGAACCAGAAGACCAACGATCTCAAGTTTTTGTATACCAATGCACACGGCCTGGGGAACGAACAGGAGGAAATGGAGCTCCACGTCCAGTTAGAAAGGTAGGATAGCATAGGAATAACTGAAACATGGTGGGACAACTCACATGACTGGAGGATCACAATGGATGGCCATAGGCTGTTTTATAAAGACAGGCAAGGAAGAAGAGGAGGAGATGCACCCTATGGTAAGGAGAACATTGAATGTATAGAATTCAGCTGCAGCAATTGTGGAAACCTTACCAAATGCCTCTGCGTCAGGATCAGAGGGGTACCAGAAGACTGGAAGAAGGCTAATGTCATCATCATCTACAGGAAGAGCTTAAAGGAGGATTCAGGAAATTATAGGCCACCCAGTCTTAATTCAGTCCCTGAGAAATTTATGGAAGTCAAATGAAGCCACGTGACTGGGAAAAGCCAGCACAGATTCACAGAGGGCAAACCGTGCTTGTCAAACTTGATCACCTTCCACAACAAATCAACCTGCTCAGCTGATGTGGGGGGAGCAGTGGACTTGGACTACTTGAATTTCTCCAAGGCTTTCGACATAGTTCCCCATAGCCTCCTCCTAGAGAAACTGATGCATTACGGTCCAGACAAGTGGTCTGTGTGGTGTGTA
>NW_010190101.1:22232-27233 GCF_000695765.1 Mesitornis unicolor
TGCTAGGCCACACCCAGAAGGTGCTCATAAATAGCTCCTTCTCAAACTGGAAACCTGTCACGAGTGGGGTCCTCCAGGGATCAATATTGGGCCCAAAGCTGTTTAGTATCTTCATAAGTGATCTGGACAACAGGATTAAGCGTACCCTGATGAAGTTTGATGATGATACCAAACTAAGTGGGGAAGTGGACACTTCAGAAGGGAGAGCCATCCCGGAGGAAGACCTGGATAGGCTGGAAGAGTGGGCTAACAAGAACCTTATGAAGTTCACCTTATGAAGTTCACAAAGACAAATGTAAGGTCTTGCATCTGGGAAAACAATCCAGCAGTGCAGCACAGGCTGGGATCTACCTGGCTGGGGAGCAGCTCTGTGGAAAGGGACTTGGGGGTTCTGGTGGACAAGCTCAATGTAAGTGAACAGTGTGATGCTGTGGCAAAGCAAGCCAACAGGATGCTGGGTTGCATCAACAAGGGAATGACCAGCAGAGATAAAGAAGTCATTACTCCACTCTACTCAGCACTTGTCAGGCCACACCTGAATACCATGTTGAGTTTGGGTCCCTACTATACGAAAAAGATGCAGATAGGCTGGAGAGGGTCCAGAGAAGGACCACAAAGGTGATCAAAGGACTGGGAAGCCTTCCAACCTGGTATTCTGTTGAATGATTCAAACCCATATCCTGTCTCCTTCTCCTACCAAATACCACAGCCTTTCACTGGGAACTGACTACTCACAAAGGAAGCAATTACCAAACCTTTTTGCAGGGGTGCACGATGATGTGCCAGTGTTAAGAGGGTGAGTTACTAAGAACTGATTGGAATAGATAAGTGAAGCCTTGATAATGAAGGCTGACTCCATTTGAAGTTCAAAGGTTTAGGCTGACTGTTCTGGGGTAACTTATCCCTAAAAACTTAAGAGAAAAAAGCTGAGACATTTGAGTTGTGGACAACTAAGGACACAGAAAAGTTCCAAGGCAAGAGGAGTCAACCCCAGCAGCCAAATTCCAGAACAACTGTACACTTTCTCAGAGTTCAAACTCTACACACAGTCAGCAGGCAACTGTGTAAGGCAACTGTCCAGCTACTTAAAGAAGCCAAGAGCAGTGAGTCACGGGGGCAGCATGTACAATGGTAAGAGTTTCACCTGGAAAATGAGAGAAGAAACAGAGAGTAGCACCTGCTCAGTAGGCTGACCCATGGGGCACACCAGGGGGCAAAGACACACACCCCCAAACCCCCAAGTAGTGAGTCAGAGTGGAGTTTTTCAACATCTGATGCATGATCATGAAAGTTGCTTGCAGTGACCTGTTGCTCCCATACCTCATAGTAAGGTCACTTATAGCATCACCCCCAAACTTATGGAGGGTTACACTGTGATATTACGAGCTACCCAGCCAAATGCAAAGGTGTGTTTGTGGATGGCAGAGGAGAATGCAGGCAGAGAAGTGAATGAACATATAGGCAGCTGTGATTGAAAACTCTGGAACTCTAAGGTCTCTACAAACACCAGAGTTAAAAGCAAAGGCAGCCTCCCGGATCGATTATGCATGCACGCCACTGAAAACACAGGCTGCTAAAGTGCCAGAGCCCTGCTGGATAATTTATAGGCCGGCGTTAGTATTCACAGAGTGGTGGGCAGAGTTCAAAGGAACGAGGTGGAGAATAAAAGTTTGAGCCTTATGAAAACACTGTCACAGCCAGCACGAGCCTCAGCTCCACAAAGGGCTTCACTTGTGCTGGGTACAGGCAGAAGCCAGCAGACATTATCACAGCAGGAGCCACCAAGTGCCATCTTGGCCCTGGGGCAGAGAGTTCATGGAGGGTGTTCAACCAGAGTGTGCAAACGTTGTGAGTGTTTGAGCACAGGCCTGCTTGGCTTTTGGGAAAGAATGGGAGAGCTGTGTGCCAAACAGCCTGCAACCCATCTTCTCCTATATCCCTTCCTCACAATCCCCTTGATTCTCCTAGGCCTGCCATACACCAAATTTCCTGGGCTACTTCTGTCATACAGATAAACACCAACTGAAGACCCTCACATGTCTTTTCTACTTATGGTCTCACCAGGATTTGAAGCCAGGACTTCAGGGAAGAAATTAATCATACTAAGCCATCCAAAATGCAAGCCTTATTTAGGCGAGCTTGAGTTTTCCAGCTTTATCACTGCCTGAGTCTGTTAGCCATCTAGTTATCAGGAGAGAAAGATGGTAAGACAGTGAGGTCATCAATTTAGTAAGCCCTGTGTCTGCTCACGTTTGAGATTAGACACAACACCAACAGCATTAGAATAAGTTCTGTGTGGTTGACTTCAGCAGAGATGTAAAGCAAAAGCTGCCTCGCCTGTCTTCTCTTTCCTCTCTGCAAGGCTACTATAAAACCAGATCCTACAGACAGACATACAGGTGTGCACCACGTACTGCCACTATTCACCATAACCATCAAGCACAGGAAAAGGAGTAAAAGGAAAGCCCAGTATACAGACAAGATGAACTAAGGGGTTTAACCAATAGTTTACTATTGTGTTGATGCCCAAATACCACCTCTAAATTCCTTGTCATAGCACCTTTCCACAGCACTCAGCATATCCCCCTCCAACCTTATTCATTCCAGAAGAGACTTGTCTGAAGCTCTAAGTAATTTTCTGATCTAGGAACTTTTCTAAATTAAGCTCCCTGCCCCTTGCAACACATCCCTGAACTGGAAAAGCACAAAGGAATCTGGTATCACACAGTATACCAACAAGTACTCATCTCGCTCACCTTTTCATGGTGTGCTGGGACATTCTGTCTGGGTGCAGTACTTGAGGCTCAATCAATTATTTATTAGAGGCCACGGAGGGGCACGCTTTAGAGACACAAAACACTTCGAATGAAAACCTTTTGTTCTACATTTGGACAGCACCAGACACAATAAGATTCTTGTGTATGACTGGGGAATGCAGTAATATAATCAAATAGGTTAATAGTGACTTAAACTAGTCTCCACTCAATACATTTACACTAAATTTGGATTTTTCTCCATAGAGTCTGGAGGACTAGAGTACTGATAGATGCTCTTTCTTTTAATCACGGGAGGGCTGGGGAGTTGAAACAAGGAACCTGTTTCTTTAGTTTTTTGAGTAATGGCAGAGAATCTCAATGAAGTGCTGGCAGTACTTTTGCACTCAACACGTAACTTGATTAGTTCAGTTTCTAAATATGTAGTGATCATCAGGGTCTTGGCAATTAATCTATAGTTAGTCTACAATATCATTTCAGATGGATTTTCAACAGCAGTGTTATTAAAAGTCTAAGGATAAAGGTACATGGTGCACAGCACAGAATTTCTAAGGTTGGAAGCATCTGCTGATAAGTTTGACAACCATAAACTGAGAGAACAGTTTGGGACAGAATCTCAAACCAGCCCTAAGATAGAAGAGTACACTAAATGTGATTAAATAAAATCAGTCTGTTGTCTGTGATGTTTAACAAAAAGAATTTCAACTCCTTCTATTGAAATCGAGACCGTTTTAGAGGTAGGATAGACATAACAATTTGATTCTGTCATTAAATAACTCAATGGCAGAATGAAAAACACAAAGTTTGTGCCTCCTGCCCTTTCCATTTGATTATTTACCTCTGACAGTATAAGGAAGGGAGGCAACGATGAACAAAAAAGCAAATAAAGTACATAAAAACATCTGGACAGAGTCCGGCAAAAAGAGGCTATAAAGCAGATGGAAAAGACTTAAATGGACATAAAGAGAAGAGGTGTAATGTGTTTAACATGGAGAGAGACAAAAATTACAGAGAACAACCAAATCTGAAATGACATATAAATCAGTTTGCAAACAGAACCATTTTCCCAGCACAATTATGGTGACAGAAGAATCACTGGAGAGCTTTAAGAAATCATTCCCTGAGCACTTACATGGGATAATCTGGCAAAGAGGCCCAAGAGACCTAGTTGATCTTAAAGAACAAACAGTCCGATTCGATGTATGGGAAGTCAAGCAGGTGTGGAAAGAAGCAGATGGCTGAAGGGGAAACTCCTGATAGAGCTCACACACAAAAGGAAGGTGAAAGTGAGGGTGTGCTCCCCAGGAGGAATACCGAAACTCTGCCTCAACAGGTCAGGATGGAGATTTAAAAAGCTCAAAATTGCATCAAATGTCACAAAATATGAAAGACGTCAAGAAAGGGCTTCCAAATGCACACTAAGGAAACTGTGCGCTCAAAGCTGAATGGGACAGTGGTAAAAGGCATGGAAACCACTTTGGTCCTCAATGCCTTTTTCACCTTGGTCTTCACTGGCAAGAACTGTTCTCAGCCTTCCTTTTCCATGTGCCCAGTGCAAGACTTAATTTGGGATCATTTAAGCAAACTGGGCATACTCAAGTGCCTGGGACCAGATAAGTTGCCCCTGCAGCCCTGAGGATGTGCATTGCATTGGATGGAATGGCTGATGTCACTGTGAGGTCACACTCTGTCACGTTGGAAAAGTCATGGAGTAGGCTCCTGATGACTGGAAACAGGTAAATGTCACATCTGACTTCAAGAAGGAAGATTCAGGGAATTATAGATTGGTCAGCCTAACATCAATCCCTGGAAAGGTTATGTAGCAAATCCTCCTGGAACCCATTCCCAGGCATACAAATGACCAGAAAGTGATTTGGAACAGCCAGCATGGATTTACCAAGGGAAAAATCATCTGGATTGCCTTCTGTGATGAGATATGACTGGCCCGGTGAAGAAAAGGAGAGCACAGCTTTTGAAACAGTCTCCAGTAGTATAATTGTAAACAATTTACAGACGGCTGGAACCAGATGGGTGTATTGCAAAGGGCATGGAAAACTAACTGAACCACTACACCCAAAGGCTAGCGGTCAGTGGTACAGCAACCCAATGGCAGCCAGCTACTAACGATGTTTCCCAGGGGTACTTTGCTGAATTCACTCCATTTTCTCAATGTCTTGTACTGGGGAGCCCAGAACTGGACACAGGAAGCAGTTGTGGTCCCATGAGT
>NW_010190101.1:27264-41956 GCF_000695765.1 Mesitornis unicolor
GGAAAGAATACCATCCCTTGACCTGCTGCCTATGCTTTTACCAACATAGTTCAGTGTATGATTAGCTTTCAGCACTGCAAGAACTGGCTGGAGCACGACATGCAAAGAAGCTGAGTGAGCTGGTTATGTTCAGCTCAAGAAGAGATGAGCATTTTGTCCTCGTTCTCCATAGTCTTCAGCTCCAAACCTAAAAACTCTACAAGCATCCATGAAACCTCACCATCCACTAAGTGAGCATAAAGAACAAACTGAAGCGTGGAGACATTCAGAGCCAAAAAACCACTGTGCTTTTCATTACTTGTTTCCAAAGGTACACAGAATTTTGTCGTAGATCCAGAAATAACCCCCCAAAACAGCCAACTCACTTTTCCATAAACGCTTGCCCCAGAAATGTGTTCTGGCACTAACGGTCCCATAATTCTCCGGTTTGTCTGTATTGGAGGATTCCTGCCAACAACTTCATCCAGAGTAAGTTAAGTAAGACTTGATTGGGCAGTTCAAGCTCTAAGTTTTAGACACTTTAACTACTTACCAGTACACACACACTATAAGACATGCAGCTGCATCTAACGTGCCACGATCACTTCTGTGCTGCTGCACAATAAATGGCACGGAAGGCCAAAGTGGAAGGGAGATGAGGGTGAATAACAGGCGCATTTATAACACACCTAATGTTGGCATACTTCTGATGACAACAAATTACAAGGTAAAAGAGAGAGGACAACACAGCACCACACAAAGTTACTTGATATACAAATTCAGAAAGAAGGGCAACCTAAAATTACCTCATGTCTATCCTGCATTTTGTAGCCCTCTCAAAAAACAAGACACGTGTGCGAATACAGCACCTGGAATGGGCAGAGCCCCTTGGTAAGACACCACTTTGGCCAGCAAACCTCTTACATTATGACACTTATTTTGGATGTTTGTCCTGCTGAGATTCATCAGTCTTTTCCCAGCATCCTTTTAAACACTCAGCGTCAAAATCCTGTGCTTACTGTGTCGTTCTCTTTCCATAATAAAATACTACTGTTTCCCTTAAAAACTGCACTGGACACTTCATTGTTGGGCCAGTGCATCTTCCTACTTACATCAGATGAATCATGAGAAGTTTGGGGACAGAAAAACCTCATCCAGTGAGAATTAAGCTGTTTAAATAAAACAGATGGAAGATGTACACACAAAAACACCGAAGCAAGGGACGCAGCTTGAATTATTGTTGTAATCCTTTGCCACATGCCTACAGAAAGCTTGACAACAGCTAAGCTGTCAACATGCTATCATACCACCCATCCTGCTGACCAATCTTTGTTTTTCTGTACTCCTCCAGTTATCTGTGTCCATCTGTTGTCTCCTGTCTCATCCTTAGCTTGCCAGCTCTTTGGGGCAGGGAACATTTTTGCCCCATGCTTGAACCAGGACTGAGTGGGTGCTATCACAATAGGCAGAGATAATAATAACAACAATAATTAGGTTATATCTCACTATCTCCTTGGGTTGGAATGTTTCCCTCCTGACTCCACAGCAGTGCTCATAAACAATTATTACTTGGTGCAATATGGGGCCTCGTAAACAAATAATTGCATCCCAACCTACTTTCGGCCATTTCACCAGTTATCCCTTGAGGCCTGAAGCTGCTGAGCTCTCCATATGCTCCAAATAGTGAGCGTGTGTGAACTCAGCTCCAAAAGATGATAGCAGCCTTGGTACAAAGACTAACCCACTGCATATAACCCTTAGATTTTCCCCGGACAGAACAAGCTTCCTACACACAAACTGTTGCCTCCTACTTTTGTGTGTCAACCCTGACTCACTTCTGGCGCCAAGAAGTAGAGGATAATAACTTCATCCTCCACGAACTCTGAAGAACGGCAAGAGTGTGCAGTTACAAGTTTATGCAAGAAGATAGAAAACGGTTGTATTATAATCGTACACTGGCGTAGTGGCCCAGCCCAACATTGTCCAAGTTCAACAAGCATATATTTCTGGATATTCTGTTAAGTTAAAAGGAAGAAACTTCCTTCTTTGAGAAGGTTTGTTAGGAGAACCAGCTCTCTGCACTGGAGAGGCTCAGAAATTTACTCCTAGACCCAACCAGCTCCAGACAGGCTGTTCATGTAAATCTAAGATTCGGGAAAAGACACAAGTAACACCCTATGTAATATGTCTTGGACTAGTCTCTAGTAGCCACTGAAAGGTTTTGCTGAACCCTCAGGGAAGAAGTGTCCCATTTCCAGAGTATCATCCTCCTCTCTGGAAGGACCATGAGACCCTTTCACAAGTACTGAAGCATTTATCTTCACTGAATCAGGCGTTAGACTCCATCTTCTCAAATCCACTGGATGCTAATGCACCTCCCTGCAATGCCTAATCCACACTACTCTGCTTTACACAACTGAAAGAAAAGATTGTTGCAGAGAGGAAAATCATTTGTCCTTGCCCACTATATTTGACAGAAGAGCACAGAAAAATCATCTTGCGGTAACCACAGCAGACCATACAAACCTGCAGTAGTTTTTAACAGGTGAAAGCAGAAGTGGAAGTCGTCTTTTCCATCTCCAAATCATTTGTCCAAATCTTCCCAGCATAATTTGATCAGCAACTGGGCTAAGATTCTGAAATAACTTCCATTTCCTAGTTGCAAGGATTCAGAAAGCAGGGCCGACCCTCTGCTTGTTTGTTATCTGCAGAAATAGAAAGGCTTACAATGCTGGATGCTGATGTGACACTGCCGAGATGCACAAGCTCCCTCAGGCCTTTTTGGGACAAGCACTGTAAAACTGGATCATGCCAGGGGCATGGAAGGTGCCGCAGGGGCATCGTAGAGGGATTGTTTTGCCCTAGCACTGCCTCCTCATGCTCCCATCACAACAACCAGGGAGAGGAAAAGCCTGCCTTACAGAGAGTGCAAGAGGTGTTGGAACCAGACATTGGGAGTTTAGGCAGCCCATTCCCCTTCAGATTCAGTCAAAACTATTACAAAACAACCTAGATAAAATCTGGTGTCTCTCCATCTCATCTGCTCCTAAAGCTTTCTGTGATGAGGGCATCACAACCTCTCTCAGGAAGCTGTTTTCATGCTTAACTATCCAAATACTCACAAAGCTTTTCCTAGCACCTATCTCCACATCTTCCTTGCCACAAATTAAGCTGATTACTTCTTGTCCTATCCCCAGCGGACACAGAGAACAATTAATCACTGTCTTCTTAAAACAAGCTTTTAAATATTGGAAGACTTTTCACTTCCCTCGTCAATCTTCTCTCTCGACTAAACCAACCTGGTTTTTGGAGCCTCTCCTCGCAGGTGGTGCTCACCGCTCTGGCTGCCCTCTCCTCATCACCCTCCACTGTTTCTGGGTTTGCTGCTCATGCTGGATGCAGTGCTCTGCTATGGCTTCAGCAGCGGCTGCTAGAGTAGCAAAGCTACTGCCTGTGTGCTACACGTGACATTCCTGTTAAATATACCCTAAAATGAGATTTGCTTTTTTGCAATGTCACCACACTGTTGACTCACATTCAGTCTCTGACTCACTGTAGTGACTCCCAGATCCTTTTCTGCAGTTCTGTTGCCTGGCTTGTTATCCCCCATTTTACATGTAGATATTTGATTTCACCTTCCAAAGTGCAGTACTTTTCATGTGTCTTTAATAAGTTTCTTCTTATTGAATTCAGACCATTTTCCAGTTTAATCGGTATATGACCTATGCTGTGCCAAGAAAGCAGATCAGCTTCCTGCCTCATGTTACACGTTGGCAACGAAGAGAGCACAGAATGAAGAACTGCCGTGTTGAGGCAAACTTATTAAAAGAGTTACTGTCTTATCAAAAGCCTAACAATTTCTTACTCCGTTTTCACTCTGTATTTCTACCTGATACACTGTGGTCTTAGGAACAAACACTAGTTCACTGTAACCTCACAAAATAAAATTCAATGAAATTATAATCCACTGCCAAAGAAGTACTGCAACATCCCAGGCACCACGTCACTCTATGACCCAAGCTGGTACCAAACAGAGCTGCTACCAACTCACAAACTAGGCCACATCCACCAACAAGGAAGACAAGGGACACATTTAAAAAACTAATTATATTGAGCTAAATCCTTAAAACTTGGCTCAACAAAATTATGCCTTTTGGGCCACTGTTGTCAGATACACTCTCAATACATATTTGATTAATGATTTATATGAAATCACATCAAGGATGAATTTGTTTCCCTCTATTTTCCCATAAAGATCTTAACATTTGGTTCCCATATATGTACCAGGCTTTTATATATACCTGAAATTATATTGTATCGTATCCTCATCTACCATATGTAAAAAGGCTGAGAGAGCTGGGTCTGTTCAGCCTGGAGAAGAGGAGACTGATGGGGGATCTCATTAATGCTTATAGATATCTAAAGAATGGGTGTCAGGAAGATGGTACCAGACTCTTCTCAGTTGTGTCCAGCAACAGGACAAGGGGCAATGGTCACAAACTAGAGCATTGGAACAGGCTTCCCAGAGAGGATGGGGAGTCTCTTTCTCTAGAAAGAAGGAGACTCTGGAGTTGCTGGAAGGGACCTCTGAAGATCATCCAGTCCAAGTCCCCTGTCAGAGCAGGATCACCAGAGCAGTCACACAGGCATATGTTCAGGCGGGTATTGAATGTCTGCAGAGAAGGAGACTCCACAACCTCTCTGGGCAGCCTGGTCCAGGGCTCTGTCACCCTCACTGAGAAGAAGTTTTTCCTTATGGTTAGGTTGAACTTCCTGTGTTCCAGTTTGTTATCATTGCCCCTTGTCCTGTTGCTGGGCACAACTGAGAAGAGTCTGGTACCATCTTCCTGACACCCATTCTTTAGATATCTATAAGCATTAATGAGATCTCCCTCAGTCTCCTCTTCTCCAGGCTGAACAGACCCAGCCTCTCCTCATATGGTAGAACAATTAAATAAACTGGAATCTCTCTCCACCACAAATTAAGAAGGATGTTAAGGTACTTGAAGACATCCAGAGGAGGGCAACAAAGCTGGTGCAAGGCTGGAAGGCACGTTCTACGGGGAGTGACTAAGGACTTTGGGTTTGTCTAGGTTGAAGAAATGGAGGCTGAGGGGGCAACCTCATTGCTCTCTACAGCTTCCTGAGGAGCAGAAGTGGAGAGGAAGGTGCTGAGCTTTTCTCCCTGGTACTCAGTGACAGAACACATAGGAATAGTTCAAAGATGCATCAGGGGAGGTTCAGACCAGATGTTAGGATACACTTCTTTACAGGGAGGGTGAAGAAACAATGGAACAGGCTTCCTAGATGGGTGTCCCACGTCTGTCAGAGGGCATTTGCACAATGCCCTTAATGATATCATTTAACTTTTGGTCTGCCCTGAAGTGGTCAAGAAGTTGGACTAGATGATCATTGTAGGTCCTTTCCAACTGGAACATTCTATTCTCAAATACATGAAGCCTTCCTTTCAAAAAACTCGTAATGCTTTACAAACGACTTTACAAATCTTCAATTTTCAGTGGATGGAGAAAGCGTTGACTAGAGAAAGTGTTCTGACACATTTCTGTGAAAGAAATCCAGACTTCTGCTTCTTAAGTTAACACTTAAGGACCATTTTGCCTGCTCTGCTGACACTCCATAACACTGTAGAGATGTTGACGTGCACCAGTACATGCTGAGGGACACCTGGCTGAAAAGCAGCTTTGCAACAAAGGACCTGGGACTCCTGGTGGACACCAAGTTGAAAATCAGCCAGCAATGTGCCCTTGCACAAAAAAAGGCTACTGGTATCCTGGGCTGCACTAGGAGGAGTATTGCCAGCAGCTTGAAAAAGGGGATCTTTCCCCTCTACTCAGCACTGCTGAGGACAAACCCGGAGTACTGTGTGCAGTTCTTGGCCCCCAGTACAAGAGAGAGATGGAAATAATGGGGAGAGTCCAACGAAGGGCCACAAAGAGGATTAAGAGCATCTCTCATATGAGGAAAGGCTGGGAGAGCCAGGACTGTTCAGCCTGGAGAAGAGAAGACTCAGTGGAAGGATCTTATCAATGTACATAAATACCTGAAGAGAGGGTGTAAAGATGACAAAGCCAGACTCTTTTCAGTGGTGCCCAGTGACAGGACCAAAGGCAACAAGCACAAATTGAAACACAGGAGGGTCCTGTCTAAACATCAGGAACCACTTTTTAATGTAAGGGTGACCAAGCCCTGGTACAGGCTGCCCAGAGAAGTTGTGGAGTCTCCCTCCTTGAAGATATTCAGAAGCTGTCTGGATATGGTCACCTTTTCTAGGTGGCTCTGCTTGAGTAGGGGTTTGGACCAGATGATCTCCAGAGGTCCCTTCCAACCTCAACCACTCTGTGATTCTGTGGGTTTCATAAGCCATCAACAGCTTGAAAAGTCTTCTTGGAAAATAGATACTCCATGGTTTAAACTGTTCCTTTTCAAATGTGTCCTGATGCTCCAGCAGATCCTCCTGCAGTCTGATATTGCAGATGGTGGAGAAAGGAATTCAGCAGCGAGGTGAGGTTCCTCCTCAGGACAATGCTGCCATTTCACTTATTGCATGAACTGAGATGTTTGTGAGATCAGTTGAACTCAGACTTATGCAATGCTCAGAAAGGTCAGACAGGTTATTCCCTCCTTTCCATTATTTCTCAGAACTAGTGAAGACAGAAAGCACAGTGCTCAAAATAATTCAAATCAAGCTGTTTAATGCCACAAGAGTACATTGCTCACATCAGTAGAGAGGTCATTCCAGATAAGATCTCAGACTAAAGCAAGGATTCATATCCTCCCTATGCCTCCCTAACACCTGGAAGCAGAAAAGGAGGGGGGCATAGCCTCCCACTGGCTCTTCCAGTCTAACAGAAGAGAGCTCAACCAAGCAAGAGAGGGAGATATCACAATCTTGTCTCATCTTCCAGTGCTCTGAGGACCAGAAGAGGAAATGCTGTATGCGCACACCACAATCTTATACCTGTGTTCAGTGAATGACTTACCCACATCAAGTAAGAAAAAGTCAGTTGAGCTAATAGGTATCTGCAGGTAACGAGAGCAAGTACGCCATTACTACTGGTGCCTTAATTTGTACCACAGCTCAATTAATTTATAGATACAACAGTAACTACGCAAGAGTAAGAAGATCAGGAGAGTGCCAAACTGAACAGAAAGCCTCTTGAACACTAACATGCCTTGAAAAAGCTCTCTTCCATTTTGCTTTTTAATAACAATGGAGTATTTCATTACTTACATTTTGTAAGAAAATACAGTTGGCTACTTGGTAATTCTTTATCACGCATCAATTGAAAACTGTGCCATTACAGAAGGAACAAGATTCTCCCCTAAGATGAGTGGAGGACTCTAGGTTAAGTTTCTTCTCCAGCTCCTTGTTTCCCTCCATGACTGGCCATGAAGACAGCTGACAGAAGGTCCTTCCACACATCCCTCACTGGATTCCGTTCCTCCACACTCCATTTAGTTTCTGCAGTTCAAGCAGATTCCTTTTCCCCCTGAAATCAATGTTTAATTAACACATTATTGGAAAAAAAAAATGGGCTGCAACAGCAGACTGAAACAAAGCCAGCGTCTCCCTGCTCTGCAGATGCTGCCGGTCCCATCAGACAGTTACCTCACTGGAGTGGGGTAAGTTACCCCACTTCCTCTCCTCACCTTCCTTCAGCTGCCAGCAAACATCATCCTCTTGCTTTGCTACCTTCCTTTCCATCCCCAAGGGACTCTTCCCCACCTTAGAAGTGGTTCATAACAGCAGGGAAGACAGAAAGTAGAGGGAGAAGGGGAGCAAGTGCTCTCTGGGTAGCCTCACAGTATGACCAATGCCTCACCTTTAATCCTGCCATCCCCATGGGAGCAGCACGCTGATTCCTCTGACAATACCCCCCACCAACACAGCAATAGCATCAGTGGAAACAGGACAGGATGCTTTGCTGTGAGCAGAGGATGCTCCCAGGATCCAACTCACAGATTCTGGGACTACGCATAGCTATATGTACCCAAAGGCTGTGGAGAGGCTACCGGCAGCTTCAAAAGGTTTACATCATACCTCCCCCCACTCATCAATTATTATTCTATCCCATTCCTTGGCTCTCATCCGGCTGCTGGGAGGTACTTGGATGCAGGGGATGCTGCAGCACTGTCAAGGGCATTATGAGGCAAGCCTAGGCCTTTGGCACCCCCCCCCGTTAAACACACCGGCACCATCGCTACAGGGTTGGTGCAGCAGGCAAGAGACAACGGAGTCCATGAGCTCCTGGGCTGGGCTGCCCTAGTTATGAAGAAAGACATCAGGATCTTTGAAAGAGTCTACTATCCCAGCACTGTCATTCCCAGGATCCAAAGCTACTAGTGTTAATTAGTTCCCGTGATGTGATGGATGACAAGCGGCAGGGCCAGGAATGACACAAGCAGATTGCGTTTGAAATAAGCCGTTCCTCACCATCAAGGGCAGAGGAAAGGAATTTGGAAAGGACAGGAGCTGAGCACACTGCTGAGAGACAGCAGGTATGCTGACAGAGGCCCCCCCTCATCCCTGATGTCCCCTTCCCAACACCCCAGCTCACTCCTGCTGCCAGCAAGACAAGAAACAGGCAAGGGAGCGTGCCTGGGAGAGAATTCGGGCACAGGGCTGTGAGAGACAAGGGGAAAGCTCTAAGAGGCATAGGAAAGCAAGGCAGATGAAGGGCTAATCCGTTCTGTGGCAAGGGGCCACGCTTCAGACAGAGCTGAACTTCTGATGGCTGCGGGCACACCTCCACCACCCTCTGCAAAGCCACACAGCAGTGCCTGCAGCAGCCAGGGGTCCCGAGAGGCTGCAGGCTTTAGCCCAGACGGAGGACCCTGCCAAGTTGGCTGCGTGGTGTACAGTTCCCAACAGCTCTCCACAGTGCCCAGAGAGTGCCTTTTTCCGTGAACAGCAACAAGCGAAACCCTTAAGGAAGAACGTGGGATCTCCCAGCACCACTGGCATATTTCCACTGGGAGTCTTATCACTCAACTTTTCAAGCATGTCACTACAGGGACACCGCACTTCATCCCTGCTAGGCCTCAGTAAAACCATAGTCGGGCTAGCCCAGCCCAAAGTCATGACTTCTCCATGCCAAAAAAACCAAAGCAGGTACAAATGCAGAGCACTAAAAATGCCATCCACTGCTCACAACAAGGAAAAAGGCAGAAAAGTCTTCTCCTGTGCTGCCTTTCTACAAACATGTCTTGGTCTGGCTGTTTGGATTGATGGTGAGAGGCACCATCTTCAATTTTCAGAGTCCTTTACACACATGAATTACCTTTGTCTATCCCCATGTGAGGAGAAACTAAAGAAATTAAAAAGCAAATTACCTGACCCAAGATTATGTGGTGTGCTGGTTTCAAGAAGCTACCAATCCCACTGGCATCTTGGTTTCTGAAAGGCAAAGATCCTCCTCACCACTTGCTGTGTGAATTCAGAGACAAGTCTGCTAGCTTGACAGACTCTGCTATTAACTAGGAGGGTGATGAGGGGGGGAAGACAGCCGATAAAAATGTCCAAAGCTTAACCAAAATTTGGGTAATTTCTGGCTCCAGCTGTGTTGGCAATAGTCCCAAAACAAAGCCTGTCTGTTCTTTATGCAGGTAGAGGCAGGGGCAGATAAAGTTAGATACATTTTGTTTCTAAATTAAACACCATGTCTCTTGAATCGTTGTCAGAGGCCACCTCTTATACTGGCCATCATATATATTTGGTCATCACAAAGTTTCTGGTTCCTTCAGTTTGTTCTTGGCCATATCACTATGCGTCCTTATCCTTGATCCAGTGTATCACTGCTCAGCCAGTATTCACACTGCCACCTGCACACGCCCAGTAGCACAGAGCTGAGGAGGGCCAAGGAAAACAGATCAAGGAGGAAAAAACACACTCTGCTTCTCTCAAGACAGGTAACCTCAAGAGCCCTGAAGAAGGCTGAAGAAAACAAAAGCAATAAGTTCAGTAGATCCACTGAAATACCGCTGCTGTTACAATAAGGAAGGAAGGAACTAAATTCTCCCTTCCCAGGAACACACCAGACAAGAGCCAGAAATTCTTGCGCAGTTTGAAGGTGTCCTCTAGGTTGAGGACTTATAACCAATCCCAACACAAAAGGAACACGAGTTGCCTGCACCTGGTAGCTTGGTAATTTGCTTGAAAAGGCAGGAAAGGGAGGAGGCATACTTATTTCCTTTTTGCACAGAGACCTAGGTCTTAAAATCCACCATCACTGCTACCACAAATCACCCCTGGTAGCACCTCCCACCCTCTGAATGCTCTGCAGGTACCAAGTTCCACACTCACTTCAAGGGTGCAAACAATTCAGGGTCAGGAGTAAGTCCCAGCACTACATGAAGTTCACTTTGCTCTGCTGGCTGTGCAAGCTCAAAGAAGGACAAAGCACCACAGTCAGGGACTGCTGAGCTACAAAACTCACATTGCGATCATTAAAGTTTACCTACAATAAAGCTTTTTCCCCAACTTTTCCTATTCCTGCAAACAAATAATCCATAAATGGAGCCTGACTGTGCCATGAGAACACACGAGTACCTGAGTCACTGGGGAAATGGAGGAACCATAAAACCAGGGCCCACCTGCACCCAGCAGGGCTCCAGGGAGGCAGTCTCCAGGGGACAGCAGGCGTGCAGCCCCTGCAGCCCCCTCTGCCTGCTGCTCTGTCGGCAACTGCATCGTCTTCCACAGCAGCCATGGCTGGGCTACGAGCACAGGAGCCACAGCAAGACAACCATTTCTGAAGAGACTGAGGCAAAGTGGAGGGCAGGGAGAGCTCAAAAAGTAACCACTGGTGAAGCTGGGCAGCTGAAGCAAGACTGGCTCTGGTGAGCACCACGCAGGGGAAATGAGTAACTCTCTGGGCATCACCCGCATCAACAGCACGGGGCACTGGACACTCCCCTGCCCCATCTTCCTGGCCGTAGTTTACCACTGCGCCTTCAAGGTCAGAGAGAAAAGAGAAAAAGCAGAAGGCAAGCAACAATAGCACTGGATAGATCTATTTATTCGGCTTTTGCTATTGCTCCATGAAGTGGAAAGATCCAGAAACATGGAGATCTCAGAGCAGGCGCAGCCACATACAGGAGAGAAGCAGCAGCGGCTGGTGAAGCTGCAAGAGCACCTTTCTCCCCCAGCTCCCCTCTGCCTGGGTGTGAGCAGCCCATGACCAAGCAAGGAAGCCCTTCACACCCAGAGAAGGAGGGCGCTGAGCAGGTCTGGGAGCTTTGGAGAGGGGTCCTGGCCCACCTGAAACCAGGAAAAGCCTCCCTCTCACTGCCTGGGCTCCCCTACCCCTGCACACCAGCCATCCACAGCCACCCGCTGAGGCTTGCCAGGTCCTTCCCCATGTTCTAAGCTGGGGGAAAGAAGGAAGGGAGGGAAGGATGCAGGAAGAGACTCTTGTCTTCCTTTGCTCTCCCTCCCCAGCCTTTTCCTTGCTCTACTCAGACCCGAAAAGCCGTGGCTCTCCTGCACATCCTATAGCAGAAACACAAGAAGCGTTTTCCCTCCCTCCCTCGACTCAACACCCTCCAGCCTCCGGCAGGGACTGCATGGAAATGGCGATATTCCGTCTGGATCGATGGCATGGATAAGCTCAAAGAGGGCAAGGGAGGATGGCACGGGAGGACGAGGCGGGAAGGCTTTGTTTGGTCCTGGCTCCAGTGCAGCCCACCCCCTCTCTCCATCGCAATGCCCTCCAGCTCGGACACACAAGGAGGCGTTGGGAAGGGAGGGGGCCTGGGGTGCTTATGAATTTTGTTTCCCCCATCAAGGGGACGGCTCACTCCCCCGAGCATGCCTGGCTCTGCCGGAGCTCCCTGGAGTAACCTTTATTCCAGTGTGTCGCAAGCATGTATTTCACGGATGGTTACACTGAATCATTATCACCAGACGTTCATTTGACCAAAATAATGTTATTAGCATCGTCAGGTCCATTTCCCCCCCCCGCGCAATTCCTCCCTCCCTGGTACACATACGCTCCCCTCCAACCCCCAGGCCCCTGCCATCCATATAGGGCACACCCCTCCCCGCCACAAAATCTCATGATGTGTGACACAATGTCCGGGAAAAGAGAGAGGCGAGATGGGCTGGCGAAATGGATGGACGTGCCTTTGGCATTTACCGCGTTCCCTACCCTCTGCCAATGTTTATCAGCCGCGCACACACACACACACACACACACACAAAGACGCACACGCGAAAAATCGGAATTAAATCACGGCCTGTCCTAGGTACGTGACTATGGGTGTATGAGTGTGTGCACGTGTGCCCGAGCTGCGGTCGCAGCCCTATCGAGAGCCCGAATCTGTGTGGCATGAAGCAAAGGTCATCGTGCCACTGTTGTGATGCACTAGAAGCCGCGGAGCCATCAGGAGGTAACACAGAATTTTCTCGTCAAGGGACAAGAAACCTTCGGGGGGGGTGGGGGCTGGGAAGACGAAAGCGGGTGTGCAGATGGGGGGGATGGGGGGAAATGGCAGAAAATGGGGAGGAAAATGAAGAATACAAAGCTCCACTTCGCTAATCCAAGATAGACAATCCATCCCTTCCCCCCTCTCTACACCCTCCCTCCCCCCGAAATGTTGGTGCAGATGGATTTCTGTATCTTGGTTTTGCAGCAGTGGGTCTAATGACTCCCATACCAAACCCCCTCACTATGATAACCCCTCCCACCATTTTTTTTTTAGACCGGGCTGAAGAATAATGTGTTTTTAGAGATAATGGGTTTTATAAAAAGAAAAGAAAAAGGGACGCAGCGCAGACATTATGCGAATAAGCTGCTCCCCGCATCACCCCCATCTTCCCCCCACCACACATCCCGATTTCACCCCCTCCCATCATTCTCCCGCCTTCCCCCATCAGCTCCCCCAAGGAAAGGAAAAAACCCACAACGCGATCTGGGTAGCCGATCTCAAAATCCCAAGCACTAATCCGCTTGAATTTGTTCTTCCCCTTATATAAGCAGCAGCACGTCAACATGTTCAGTGGAAACGCAGCGTAAAATGAGGCCAGGCTACAGCCATGGAATAGGGGTGATATCGGCAGATATCGCTTCTATCGAGAAGCCATCACCACCAGGACGATGAAATCGAGCATTGGGCTTTAGCCATTCCCTTCCTTTATTTATTTATTTTCCCATCGCTTACTCTAATTTTATTTCGTTTCATTTTGGTTTCGCTCTACTTCATTTTTTAAAGGACAAAAGTGAAATAAATAATTAAAAGCCTAGAGACAGACCCCACCAGAAGGTGCCCGAATGCTCCAGAAAGAGAATCCTCACCTCCTAACTACTTTTTTTTTTTTTAAATAAATAAATACAGTCCTGTTGCTCACGTTTTCCCCAAACTTCCAACGTCCCCAGCTGCACCTCCCTACTCCCAAAAACCAGGTACTCTGTTAGAGAGACACAAATGTTTGGGAAACTGTCAAAGACCAAAAAGAAACCGACAGAGAAATGGAAAATTATGCCTATGCAATATTCTAGTTCATTCAGCTGATAAAGTGCGTTCAGTCCCAAAACCAAGAGCAATAATCTCCGAAACCTCCGCCCCCCCCAAAATACTACTAACCCTTAGATAAACTTGCCCAACTTAACACCGATGACCATTTTAACTTAAACCAGTGACAAACGTAACACCCTACTGGTTCACGGTACAATTAAGAACTGACTGTATGACGGCAAACAAAACCTTTTGTGATCCATTTTTCCCCCACCTACTCAACATCTCTCTTAGACTTCTTACCGGTCTAGTTACGAGTTCGCCCCCTCAAAAAACAGCCCCTCAAAATATGCGATCAGCAGGCACTGGTGAGCGGCCGTTTCAGTATTCACCTTTTTAGGAGGGCTGTGTGCTTATCACGGAACAATTGCGTGCCATAAAAGATACAGGAGGAACAATTAATATTTAGAAAAAAAACAGACATAATTTCTTAAAACTATTTCCAACGAAGCGTTGACGAGTTTGACCATGGAAAGGTGGAAAGAGAGCTTGGAAAAGCGAAAGGCTGAAAGTGTCCTTTTTATAAACGATTCGATGTTGTAGCCTGGGTTCTGCCTCCCTGATCCTTTGGTATTTCTGCCGCTGATCTCATACCTAATCTTTTTTATTGTTTTCTTTGGAGGGGAGAAATCAGGAAGAAAAAATGTGAAAGAGAAAGATTTCCATTTTAACAAAATGCATCCTCAAAGAGCACTGGTTAAATGTTACTTCCTAGCTACAAAAGACTGCAATTAAAATAAATTTAAAGAGTAAGCAAAAGACAAGTCACCTGCAAAGCACCAGAGTCGGTGCCCTTAGGTAGGAGAATTACATCACTCCCTGACCGAGTGATGTTTTCTTTTAAATTATAAAGCAGGTGGATTTTTTTTTTTATTTTTACAAAAAGAGAAGAAGAAGATAAAAAACCACAGTGGGTATTTCACATACATCTTGCACGAAGAAAGCATTGAACCAACCTTTAAGGTCACTCACTGCCTGAAACCCCACAGCAGTCGCTCACGGTGGAAGTTTTCAGGCAAGACGGCTACTAAATCATTAATACAAACAAATGGAAGGCGGGGAGGAAAGGCGCTACTGTAATAGATCCGAAGACTTGGAAGAGGAAAAAATATTAAAGAAAAAAAACTTTCATCTTCAGCCTCTCTTCTTTCCTCATTAATAATTTTTTCGAAAAAGA
>NW_010190102.1:0-15664 GCF_000695765.1 Mesitornis unicolor
GGATTTATTCTCCCCGTTTTCGCAACAATGTGCCCATCAGATTGTAATAGGCTGAAATACCTCTGAAGGTATCTACCGGTTTCTTTAGCCCATGAAGCTTGTAAACTCCTGACCATAGCAACGCAGGTTTGTGACATGAATCTAGGATTTAGTTGCGGTGAGCTGAAAACAAGAAACCGACTCAGCAGATGAATGCCAAGTGAAGCTTTTATTTTCTACCTCAGCTTTTATAGCTACAGAGAAGGACCCGACTATGCAACCAGTCAGGATGTTTACATACAACAGCTCTTTCCCATCCATCATTCCCATACTTTATGGCCAGGTGTTCCAAGACCGAGATATCCTGTCACAAACCATGCATACCATTCAACCAGTGTTCTGGTCGAGATAACCTAGGCACACAGTGTTTTGTGTAGTTTTGAACTCCTACTTTTAGGCCGGCCCAAGGTCCTGTTATACTTAATAAGATAGTTCAACCTCTTAAAGATTGCCTTTGTATAAGTCCCAGCTGCTGTTTGTGTTCTCTTAATAATGTTCTCATGGGAATCCCAGCTTCTGCAGCGCCTTGGTTTGCAGCCTGTTGATGCTTCTCCGGATTTAGTCTTAATTAACATTATGAATTAATCCACATCATCACCTGCCCTTTCCATTAAAGAAAGAACATAATTATAAAAAGCAGTAAACATAAGGTCAAGATCCACTTCAGAAATTTTTCTCTAGCCCAGATAATTCCTTTTGGCCCACTTTGTGTGCCCTATAGTAACTTTGAAATTTTCTGGAGTCTAGAAACATGAACATGAGATAAGTTTTTGAAGAGAGCATAATGAAAACAAAAAGCAAAGTCCACATTAAATCATGGGATTATTGAGGAAGAAGTGTAGTTTATATTTTTAATAAAACATTGTTAATGGTATTTGTGGAAATTGAAAGAATACAGCAAACAAGACCGAAGATAAAGATTGCTGTTTATAACAGCAAGAAATTCTTGTTGACCACAGCACACCTTGAAGCACTTATTTTACCCCACATGGATTCCATGACCTGTAATTTACATAACACAGGCTCATATGTTACCCCCTACTATTTGATTAAGTAAGTAATGATATTTTCTGTCATTAGAAAAAGCCTTACTATCCCTTCTGTGCTGTGCCATGGAGGATAAGAAATGAACAAATACAAGATAACTGTTGCCAATAGAAATAGAGGGAGGAGAACAAGAATTCAGACATGTTCTTCTTGATTTTTAGAATCATAGACCAGCCCAGGTTGGAAGAGACCTTGAAAGATCATCTAGTCCAACCTTCCATTGGAAAGGAAGCCTAGATGAGATTATCTAGCACTCTGTTCAATTGCATCTTGTAAACCTCCAGTCATGAACACTCTATCATGTTCCAGTGATTGACTGTTCTCCCTGTAAAAATTTTCTTTCTTCTGTAAAGATGAAACCCTTCTCAGTGCAACTGGTACCCATTGCCCCTCATGTTCTTCATGTGATTCCCTGTGAAGAGAGAGGAGACCCTTTGTCCTCTTTGTAGCCGCCCTTTAGGTACTATAATACTGTGATGAGGTCCCCCTTAAGCTTTCTGTTCCTCAGGGAGAAGAGACCTAACTTCTTCAGACTTTCCTGATAAGGCAGGTTCTCCAGCCCTTTGATCACCTTTGTGGCTCTCCTTTGGATCCTCTCTAGTCTGTTTGCACCTTCTTTGAATTGTTGGGACTAGAACTGGACACAGTACTCCAGGTGTGGCCAGATAAGCTCTGAGAAGAATGGGATGATCACATGTCTAGCTCTGCTAGTAATGTCTTGGAAGATGCATCCCAAGATCCTTCACTTACTATTTATTTCTATTGCAGTTGTCAGTTAAATTCCCATTATACCTAATAGTCCTCAAGAAGCCTCCTTTAGCACACTTAATAAGTGACTATGCTTGCCCTAAAGAGTTCACAGTATAAAAAGATGAAGCTAACGAAGGGTAGGAGAAAAAAAATAGGGATGAGGTAACATGTTCAAATATATATGACACATCAATAGGAAATCTGAAAATAGGATCTCAGTCTTATTGTAATTGCCTAGACACTTACTTTTCCAGAGACACTGTAGGCAGAAGTGTTTATTCTTCTTCAGGATTGTTTCCAGGAAAACCAAGACATCTGAGAAAATTCAATTATTGTAATATCAAATGTGTTGCTTTATCTTCATTGGTATCATAAGGCAGTAGTGTAGGTGACTAGGTCACTACTGTTCCTCTGTGGTTTTGTGAGCATGAAATAACATCTGGTGAGGGATGGAATACATATATCTTATAATATTCCTTATAATATTTGTAGAAATGTGAGGAAAACCCTCTTAAGAATAGAAAAAGCAGTGGCTGAAATTTATTTTCCTCAACTTTGTTTAAATGACTGGAACATTTATAGCATATTATCAAATGTGGAAACTGCAGTTACCAGCTTCTATGAATTGAAAATATCTTTTGGTTAAAAGGTTAAAAAAAGTGGTTAAAATTGGTTTTAAAAAAAAAAGTGCTTTCTACACAGAAGTACTCTTTATTCACCAGTCAAGGAATGGTATGAAATGCATTTTGTTAGATTTCATTAAAATCTCCTAAACATAATGGAAGACTAAGTCTTGCACACATGAACACGTACATTCCAATGTCAATGACTGGAGTGAACCATGCATATGCATCAGTCCACCATCTCCTGCTACAAATATAATACTCCTGTTCCCACCAGGACCATGCATGAGGTGAAAGGCTATCCTGAGATATCCCAATCATATGATAATTAAAAAAAAAATGTATCCTTTTTTACATTGTGCACAACAAGCAGTAACCACTCCTAATTAATCAATAGATGCTATCATCCGTATTCACATATTTTGTATATTTTAACATACTTCACATATGGAGGAAGGAGATGCTGCATTACAAAAGCAAAAATCATCATAATGTACACACGCTGTGCCTTTTTCTAACTCATAAGATAATTGAATCACAGTAAGATGGCAACCTTTGATTATATATAACTTGTTCCTAGGCAAAGCATTCACAGCTCCAAAAAATACTCTTTTACATTCACATCCTGAAGCCTTACTGGTGCGACATTTTATGTTAATAAATTATATATAAAACTACTTCTAGAATAATGGAAGGTAAAATTGTTTTCATAGCTACTCAGGGTTTTTAATTACCAACTGAGCTATGTATGTTGCCAGTTGCATTATAGTAACAGTAAATGGTACACACTGAGCAGTGTTAGCACTGGCTTTTACAAAAAAAAAAAAAAGTACCAAGATGGGACTGTTTAAAGTCATTGAATGCTTTCCACTAAGTTTTTAATGGTCCTTTTACTACTGGTTTCCCCTGGACTCTGCAAAACAAGAGAAGTCTGAATAACCACAATTAATTAGTCAGAATGTGATTAAACAAGATTTGGATCAGCTTTACGACTGCATTTAAGTCTGTATCTAATGGATGGATAACCACAAGAACTATTCTAGCATCCAGTATTTTCTGTAGTATTGTTAACATATTTTTACAGTTAAATGTTACTCTAAATTTTAAGGCTACAGTCTTCAAAAGGCTGGATTGCCTGAGGACTAAGAAAAAATCTCTTTGATTTGTAAATGAATGTTCATCTCTTGAAAAGACTCAAATGCATTTATCCAGGTAATTAAAGAGGGAATTCAGACTGGATTTAACTTTGCTGACTTGGAGTTAATAATTCAGACTTGTGTTTCAAATTATTTTAAATGCAAATACCAACTTTTTGATGGGATACTGCAATTGTTAACTTTTGTCCTGCATGATGTCATTTATTCAGTAACCTCATTCAGCAAGTGTGTAATGAGGCCAATTGGCCTAAGAAAATTAAAATAACCCAATAAAGATAACAATTTAATTGAAGCAAAAAGAATCAGGAAGAAGAAAATGACATTCAACATTTTGCTTGTGAAACTGCCCATCTGACAACTATGAAATTGAAGACACAAGTGAGGGGGAGAGACACATAATGGACTCCAGACAACTCTATGAGATTTATAAAGTGAAGACCTTTATTCTATCAGAAGCTCTGCTTTTATAGTCTAAAATCCCTTAGTCATCCTACATAAGGATTTCTGTTGGTTACATATGTGTCCATATTGTCTAAGCTAATACATGATTGGTTACTATCTTACACACATGTCACTGCCCACATCATTTTTCCGGTTGGTTTACTTCCGCTTCTGGTGGGTTTATTTCCGGGTCATTTTCTTGCTGCATTGCCGTACTTCCTCATTCTTTATCCCTGATGTCATCTTAAGGTGATCACCCTAACTCACACAATTCTTAAGGTGGTTATTCTAAATTACTATTTCAACATAATATAGTCATGTCCATTTTGCTCAAGAAATGTTCCCACACGCAAGCATGAAAGCACCTTTCTTTCATTATATTAATAATAAACTGCTTGCTTCATGTCTTTCCTTTCTATGGCTTCATGTAGGCATAATACTCTTAATCATGAAGACATACCTATACATCAGTACAACTTTGTGTGGCACTTCACTGTGATAAAATAAAAAGCAACTTGCTGCCTTCTCAAATTTTTTCTCAAATATAGACTAGAAAGTAAAACATATCACTTAATCACTTTGCCTCTGTAGGTGATTAGTACTCTGGGATCTTTCTTTTTGTTGTGTGTTACCGTAAAAATAAACATTATTTAGTGTGATAACAGTAAAAGAAATGTTAGTGAATATAAATTCGAGAGTTGATACAAAAGCAGATAATGAAAGTTGTATTATACCAATAAGTCACTCTGTTCTGAAAATGTTCTCCTCAATACTGCTGATAATATCTGAATACTATTATAATGCATTCCATATCTCATTTGTTATTATTTTTACAACATTACTTATATTAAAATCTGAGCTGCACATTTTGACAACTTTTTCTGTGGAAATTAAATCCACAAATCTTTTTAAGCCCGCAGGACAACACAACCACATTTTGGCTTTTAGTTTTCATTCTCAAATAACTGACATTTTGTGAGTTTGCATGAACATTTCAGGTCAGTGCTGCTAGAGTTGCTGCATTCTAAATGTTATCTTGTTCTTACTTTTTAATAAAATTTGTTAAAAAAAAAAGAAAATCACAAAGATCTACTGAAATAAGATACAGAAGCATAAGATTTGCCTTTTGCTATACAGTGAAGTTCTTGGGTTGGACACCAGGATGGTTTGAACTCATGAGGAAAGAAAAATATGAAGTACTGCTGCTAGTATTGATATCTGCAGAAGGTGGACACATATCAAGGAATAATTTCTTTTTTAATCGTCACTATTTGAGTTAGGAAAAGGAAAGTTACTTCCAAAAGAAAAAGAAAGTAAACAAGATTAACTTAAACTTACTACAGCAATATTGCAAACAATCAGCAGCATTAATAAGCAAAAAGAGAAGTAGAATAATCCCTAATGGACTAAATTAGAGCCAAAAGGGTGTAATCTCATTTTCAGGCAGTTATTTGAATGAATAATTTTTTTGAGTTTCCAACAGTGCTGACATAGTATATGTATGAAGGTAGAGTCTTCAGACAGAACTAAATCCATATATATAGTGAAGATATAAATGAGAATGTCCTTGCTTTTGAAAGTATCTGTATGTTTAGAGCTTTGCTGATCCCTAATATTCTTCTGTGAATAGCCAGCTCTCAAGCAGGATGACTGAGGCTCTGAGTCACAGGATAGCGATGGAGAATGAAGCAAATTTGGTTCCAGCAGACCTGGACCTGACTTCTTTCAGCAGATCCCTTTGTGGTTACAGTTAAGATTTCAGCATAACTCAACTCTGCTTGATTTTATCTGTGGAATCCTTCACAGTTTCGGACATAGCTGAAAGAGAGATGTGATGCTTTCACTGTGTCATTGGCCTTTTGGGAGAATGACAGAGGGATTTATCTTACATAAGGTCTTCAGGAGAGCACTCTCCTTTGTAGACTTAAAGGTAATTTGTGTAGAAACAGAAAAAAAGAAAAAAACCTGACATTTTTTAACAATAGCCATGTGAAATGAATTACAGAAAGCCCAGAGGGAAAGGGGTGTTAAACTCCTCACAGGATCAGGAGCTATTAAGTCATTGCCAGCCACTTATCGAAATTGTGTATGTATAAAGTTAGAACAATACACCTTCTATTTGCATATCAAGTACTGGAGATAGTACTTTTGAGAAAGTAATATAGGTTACTATGTCAACAGAACATTACACTCAATATAAAAATGTATGTCACCTATGAAATTGGTCACTATATTTCAAAACTCTGTTCACATGGAATAAAGACAGAAAGCTGTTTAGATATACCTTGTGTTAGATATACCAGCCTCCTTTATTCACAAATGCTGATAGCTTAAGGTGCTTGGGTTTCCTTTAAATTTAATATACGACCTTAGTTTCCTGTAATTATAATGACGAGTGATACTACTAATGTACAGATTTTCACTTTTAAACTGGTAACATTTATTTCTACAATCTTCATTGCACCTTAACAACAATGTATGGGTGAGATTCATCTCACTTATCTTTAAATATGTAAAAGTTAGAATACATATTTCAGCTTTTAATTTAGTCCTTTATAATTAAAAGGAGAAAATATCTGAAGCTATTAATCTCAACTATTCAGAAATCAATTTTAGAATGAACCCTATCAGAATTCAATATTGAGATGTGGATATCTGCTTAAACTTAGATGTGTTATTATTAGATGCTGCCATTTATTCTCTCACTTCCTTTTGTGTTTAGGTATTACTTCTAAACAGCCATTGAAAAGGAAGTCCAGTCTCTTTAAGACAGGACTTTTGCATGAGGAAATATTAACAGATTAATGGTCTGAACTCCAAGATAAATGAAGAAGAGTCAAGAAAGCTTTGCTGGATGAGGGTCACTCACAACAGTGGTTCATTTCAGTTTCTGCAAGACTGGTCAGTAATTCTGCAGATGCTGACAAACAAAAAGTTGAGACAAAAGAAAAAAGGAAATATTTTCCTAACATATATGAGATAGAGAAATTAATTCACAAAAGAATCTCTGAAAATTTCAGTTCTAAACTTCTGAAATTTGAATTTAGGTCTCAAAAGATCTTTTCTTTCTATCACTTCTATATTAGTAATATAACAATATTAATTATCTAATCTAAAGTTAAATCTAATATTATGTTATCTAAAAAGATCAAGCATCTTAATAGAAATACTTACTTTTTTATTTTATTGATGGAAATTAGATGTTTAACACCATTTAAGATTCTGCTTAAATTATATACATTTATAATCATCATATAAACCATCATATATGTACTGACTTAATTAGTCAGTTAATAAAGTTACATGTAAATTATAGTCTGCATATCAATTGTCTTCTAGAAAAGCCTGTTAGGATACATTCTAGTTTTCTAAAAACTACATGATACCAAACTTGCTACTCGGCTTGTCTACAAATTCATTGCACTGAACACTATTGCACTTTTGGACACAAGGTGTGCACCTTTCTTGTCTCACTATGATGACTGCTCAGGTAGTTCATCTAACTTTACATCAGATTTCCTATCTGAAACATGGACTTAGTGTAAAGATATTTTCTTTTAAAAGACTTATATTTTAATGTTAACCATTCATATTTCCCATAGAATCAATAAGGCTAATTTTCACAAACAGGGAGTCAAAAATTCAACATGGAGAACTCAAAATATGTCACTCTGATCCTTTTCTTTATCAAGATTTTACCGTATTTCTGTGGCTTACCTAATACAAATTAAGATTGTAGACAGGAGCACATAGAAAGAGTTCTCATTAAAAGCCACTAAGCAGTCTTTTAGAAAAACTACTGGGTTTAGTAGCCTTATTGAGGGCAAGTGAGATGCTAGCTCTGTTTGCAAATCCACAGTGGAAGTGTTCAGTAAGAGGATGTTATCACTCTGAGACTTCTAATTTCTTTACCATCATGGTTTAAATTTTGAATGTTATCATGAGGAAAGAGTAGAAGTCAAACTGTTAGATTCAAGGGTAGTAAATCACAGAATTTCAAATTAGGGATTTGTATAAATAAGTTAATATTTTACACACCACATGCTCACTTGAATCTCCAGAATAAGTCATTGGACATCTGTACTGTAGCCAAAAGATTAATTTCACTATCCACTATGATAAGTATGGTTGTCCTGTGATATTGCTACCACCAACATCATCAAGTCAGTTGAATTTCATCTTTAACTTTGTGTTATCTGGTGTTTGCTTTAAATTGAAACTTTCTGTAAGATTTGAATCTTGTAAGGATTATTTTCTTGTTTATTCCTCAGTATTACGTACAAAATACTGTTTGTAATTCATTGTCTATGAGCTTCCAAAATTTCACTGTATGAGTTTGTTTTGCAGAAGTGTGCTGGGAATTGACTTATTTTTTTCTACATTTTACTGTTGGCATTTATGCTATTTATTTATGCTATTTTTATAAATCCTTGAGTAAAACCTACATTGTATTTTTGTGCAAAGCATTGATATCCTTTCCAACATATGCACAACAATCTATGATAGTGTATTTATTCTAGATGTAAGAATGACCAAAGTGTGCTTGCACTAACAATAGAAAGCAAATTATGTTTGAAGTTTATAAGAGGTAAAATCTTTTAAGAGGATTAGTTTTACTTTTTAAGGGTGCTATTTTTCTAAAAAATTCTGGGTACAGAAATTTTACAATCCTTCTTGAAAAAGTATTACTCGAATTTTTATAGCGCTTCATTTGAAGGAAAAGGCACTGTCTGCATTCCTTTAAAAGCAGCAACCTAAGACCCACTGACTGAGCTGAGCTGTTCAAAGTGGTGGTTGTTTCAGAGCACACCAGACATGCTGACTAGTTTAAAAACATGCTGCTTCAGATTTATACTTTGCAATAGGCACAGATATCAGACAAGACATTAAAGAAAAACAATCAATTTTAAAGTGTAGAACTAGACCAGCAGGCTATCTGTACTTGCTATTTATTTATTTATTTTTCTGTAAGAGGCATTGCAATGAAATCTTAAATTCATAGTTAGACACTTTTCCATCTGCAGACTCTGAAAACTGATTGCCGTTTTTGCACCGAAGCAGAGTAGTACCACCACCCTTCCCTGCAGTGCTTACAAGGAGTTACTTGTTTGGTGGGACCTGTTTCTCTCCATACAGTGTCAGCTCAAGTGTCATCTAGCAATCTCAGTAACAGACTTTGTCAAGAGATGCCAGATGCTGTGCAAACATGGAACAGTCTCCTCTTAGGTCTTCAACTTAAGTCAAAAGGTCTGTGCAAGCAAAGACTGAATAGCTCTTAGGCCTTCCTAGAATTTTCTGTGAACATTAGGATGCCTTATAGAAATTATCACATTGGCTTACTTTGTAAGCGACACTATATAGTTGAAAGATTTTAGCCTAATTAGGTCAAAAAGAGGGGCCAAAAGAATGTTATAGGTAAGAAACAGCAGAGGCAATAATTTTTTTCCTTTTGACATTAACCTATCCATAGGATAAAAATGACACCGAAATTGGATCTTGCCTTCCTGCAGAATAAATAATGGAATAAGATACAGCTGCTAGTTTGTCTGTATTAATGATCTGTATTAGCATTTGCAGACTAACACAATGGCTTTGCACTCTGACAGTGCTCTGCTAGTACTGGTTTCATGTACATGAGGTGTTTTTCACCTGCTGGTGAAACTTCTCTGCTCCTACAGACAGAGTTCAGTATGTGAAACCTGTGCGAGCATCATCCATAGCAGGCTGGCAACCTCCTAGCATGCCAAATGGCAGAAAACAAAACTTGATCTGCAAAGAAAGGAGAGCTGGAAGCCCAGGGAGACAGCAAGGTAGGCAGTCACCCCACCAACTATGGACACAGTCTCACAACACTCACTTAATGGAAGCAGGACTGATTTGGGTACCTTAACCAAAGTCAAACAAAAACCTAGTGACTGCCAGACAAACACAGCTGAGCTTTGAGGTCCAACCTTAGCAAAGCAAGGTCAGAATCAGCAAGGTATTTGGCATATGACAATATAGCTCAGCCAATGGCATGAGACAGTGATCAAATGCAGCTTGTGGCTGAAACTCCACAAGACTTCTTCCATCTCTCTCCCTCAACCTTACTAATTTTCACAAAAGTCTGATCCAAGGTTACACAGCTATCCCATTCCAATGGTGACCTTGGAGGCCAAATCTCTGGGTGAGGGAAGAGATTGCAGAGCTTGGCAGTACGCCAAGAGCCTTGACATAGTATTTCTCAATATCTTGGAACTTTCCTCTTCAGTCATCTGATGAATTTATTAAACTATTGTTATCTAGACATATTTCTTTTATGTAAAGTTTATACCACATTGCTTTTTTTTTAATACGCTGTATTCTGCATTAATATTTTCTTGTAATTTTCTCCTTAATTCAATGCTTTGCAGTTTTTTTGAAAATAGGCTGAACTTTAATTTTTCTTGGTTCAGAGCTCTCTGAGGATTAACAGTAAAGGCACCTAATGTAGGTCCTTGAATTTAGATATTCTTGCCATTAGTCAGGGAGAAATAGTATTTTTTCTACCAGCTCTTGTTGAGAATAAAAAAAAGTCAGAAACACGAGCCCTCCTTTAAAGCAAAAATAGAAATTTATATTAAAGCCTGCATTGTGACTGAAGATTTTCAAAGTAAAGGAATCTTTTTGTTGCAAATCTATTGCCAGCAACTGTTGCTCTCCAGTTCTGTAACAATATAGAGCAAAAATACTGTTAGTTGAATCCAAGGAACAAATAGTGCTTGAATGTTCCAGGAGAAACATGTGGTCCACGTGCTGTTTTATAACTTCACTGAAACAGATTGAAAATCTTCATAACGTCATACCTAGACCAGACGGTGCTAGTGTGACAATCAAACCCCCTCATCAGGCAAGGAAGTGTAGATCAGTGCCACCTGATAAAAAAATGTGTTACTTTCAATTCTATTATAACAGCAGTGAAAATGTGTCACATTAGCTTAGCATTGATTCATTGTGTGCCTAAGAGGAACACTGGCAGATTGCTTTAATTAACAGATGTACAAGGGGTGCTGATGTTTCAAAGTGAAATTTCCTTGCCTCTTGCTGCATATTGTCAGACTGTCATTCTAAGGTGGCAGAATGACAGGATATCAGAGGAACAGCTCTAGAAGCTTTTCATTCTTAACACTCTGTCTAAATATCTGTGTTAACAATATCTCCTTGTTCACAAGCACTTCTTATTCTGTAGTCTTGAGAACAACAAAAAAAAAAAGGCAGCAACTTCCTGTCAAGAAAAAGTCAACAGTTTGATCTCTTGACTTTTCCTGCAAGATGAAGTAGACTGACTCTGTGATATTCTTTTGTTCAAACATTTGTTTCATGTAAACAAAAACTACTTAGACAGATGCATTACAAATCTTGCTGTAGAAATGTTTCCTGATTTCCACTCACCTCAGCTTGGAAAAAAAAGGGTATGATATGATCCAATCTAGCAGAGGCGTGCACCTTAAACTCAAATTGCTGTTGTCTAGTACATGACTCCTGCAAAGGAAGTTATCTTAATTCCTTAAATATTAATAGATATATCATTAGATGCCTTTCAAGCACTCACAAGAAAATCTAGTTCACTTAAGTTGTGTGCTTAAATTAGGCGGATGGAACACTCTTCTTCCGAACTTAAAAAGTCACCTTGGTACTAGTGCTGAAACACTAAGTCCGTCTTTAGCTCACCTTTTTTCTTAAATTTAGGAAGCTGGACTTAGATTTTAGGTTCTGTTCAAAATATTTTCGAAAGTTTAAATTAACAGATACTGATGTTTGTGTCTGTGTGTGTATGTATCTGTGAGAAAGGGAGAAATGAAGTTCTGTCTTCCCAACTTATATATCACTTCAAAGGATGTTAGGAGTTGGAAGGGACCTCAAAAGACCACCAAAGTTGAGATAATAATACCTTCTTAAGGCCAACTGTCTTGAGATCATTGTAATTTTGAGGAAAAGTCAGAAGCAGAAAGGATTGCAAGTTTATGTTGCATTCTGCATGCTCATTGTTGAGGCTGAAAGCAAGTGACCTCAGATGTGTGCAGACAGGGTGCTGTTCATGCAGAACTATACCTCAGACCACATCATGCATGAGAAGAATGCCTTGGAGGAGATCCAGTGATACTTTTAAAAAATATCCAATTTTATGTTTACATGTTCAAGGCCTTCAAAAAGACAGTTTTAGATCTCATGTTTCTCTGTCTCATCCATCTATTAGTCTATAGAAGGCTTCAAGTCTGCAATCAAATGTGACTGCTGAAAAAGGGACCTCTTACAGGGACAGTGTATATCAGTGAACAAGAGGGAAATCTAATCCACTGGTCACAATCATTTTGATATTGTTCACTAAGTGTTTGCCTTAAGGTAGCTATACTTTGAGAAGTGATCTGTATGGCCATAGACATATTCAATAAGCAAAAGATTTATATTTTAATTTCTCTCTGTGGTGCTGATGAAAAGCCATAGCTGAAAATAATTTTTATTGGAAAAATTCTGGGTATAGGAAACAAATGCTCTGTTTTGATAAACAGCCAAGAACACTAGCAGAATTGTTTGTAGTGTCCCATGGGCTTTAAGCCATTCCAGTTATTCCACACAGGAAAGGTGACCTTGAAACTCAGATGTAATTCTTGGCCGTTTTCCTGAACTCCTTTAACACTTTCATATGGAAAATGTCTGCAGCAAAAGAATGGGTATAGAAACATTTCTGAGTGGAAACTCAGTATTAAGGAATTCGGTATCACTCCAGTAAACACAGATTGTGGAAGAAAATATCAGAAAAAAAACCAAAAACAAATTAAATTCCAGTAAATGTAAAAATTGGTTTCAGCTAAATAACTCTTAATATGAGCAGTTCATATTTTTTTTAACTTACTATGACAGTAGCTTTAAAAAGAAAACTGTTTCTAGTTAAATAGTTACTTCTTTCCATTAATGTTTGAAACAGAAGAAAGGCTTTATTCCTTCCTAGGAGGATGTGCTGACAGTGGGATTCAGCATTAGTTTCCAGGTAAGTTTTAGATAACTTTCATTGACTTGAAATAGATTTAAAAAACGAATCTAATAATTTTGTAAAATATGGTCTGTGGCACACGCTGAGTGTCATCTCTGAAAGTGACTCAATGAATTTTTTTTCAAAAATATTTGTCTACATTAGCACGAAATGCTATTGGTTATGTTTTTTCTTCTGAATAAGTAATTTTTTTCATCCAAATAATATTTTTTTAAGATGCACTTCTTTTAGTTCATCTTAGTTCTCCCAATAAGTTCCACAATACTAAACAGTTGAAAAAAAAATAAAAATAAAAGGAGCTATTGAGAGAAGCAGTAGCACACTGTGTAGCTTGTCTTACTGGGATAAATGCCATAAATAGGTTGATAGACATAATTATATTTTTATCTGTCTTTTTATAAAATGAAATGTTAAAGATAGAATAATGCACATATTGTCATAAAAAGAAAATATTTACTTCTAAGTTTCATACCACAATTGCATGTATTCGACTTGCATTGTTATAACATTTTCAAACGATAGACCAATGATTGATGGTGCCACTGGATGCTACTGAAATATATGTATTCAATAGAAACAATGTATAATAGCAACGTAACGTGGTTAGACTTTCTTTCTAATTAATAAAAAACTTGTGATAACTAGAGTTAAAAAAAGAAAAAATCAAAGAAAATTTGTGGAAGCAACAGTAATTTCCATGAAAATTAAGCTTAATGTTGTATGCATCTAAACCTATGTAATTCCTGAGAAAGCCAGACTCTTACACATCAGAAATATTCTGGAGATATAAAAGCGGATCTAAAGATCCTGCTTTATTGATCAATGATGAAGTATAAAGGAGAAAAAAACCTCTATATTATATTGAAAGATTTTTATCTGAATGTTGTTTTGTACCATGTATACTGGATTTAATTTTGTGAGGGTGGTATAGTTTAAACAATTTTTCTTTACTTTCATGATCCTGAAGTTAATAGATTCTAAGATACTCTGAAAGAGGCCATCCAGAAAGTAATTTTAAAAGACAGAAAACTAAGGGCTCTTTCTACCTTAAATATCTTCACAGATAGCCACCAAAGAATTCTCACCATCATATTAACATGTGCTTTTCTATATTTTTATGTTTTCTTTAGAAATATTTGTTTATCTTCAAATGATGGCATTCAGTATTTTAGCATATTTATATGTTAGTCTATATTAGCCTTTTTAGAGTAATAAAAAGAGACATTGCTTGGGTTAACTGGCATATAGCTTAAAACGAGGACAAAAACAGACATTTTGACATATGGAGTGTTTTTATTAATGAAAAAACTCTAAGAGAGGGGTTTTAAGAAAGAATTCCACAGAGAAACAAATAAGGAAAAGAAGGAAAAGAGAAAGAAGGATGCAGAAGGAGGAAGTTGGAGGAGAGAAGACAAAAGAACAAAAGAATCCACCTCACCTGAAGAATCAAATGTGGTTAACATTTCTCTTCATTTAGGATCCTAGAGTCTATGTGATTTGTCTCAGTATCCCTAATATCTATGACTAGTGGTACATCTGGATTCCTGGTTTTTCCTCAGCATTACATACAGTTAAAATATACCTTGACCTATTTCTTGGCCTCATTCATTTGGAAAAATGAATAAGGCAACTAAAGAAAAGAAAAAAAATCTGTATTTTAATTTTAAGAATTACTCCACAATGCAAGGTAAAAAGTTATCTGAGAGACAAAAGAATGAAAAATATATTTGATTTCTGTTTATAAGTTGATCTTATCTTGCACTTGATCATAAAGTTCGGCTCCCTCATTAAGTCCAACCAAAGACAGCACCAAAGTGCCCCACAGAGTAAAACAGATCAATGACTTAAGCTCCCATACTGGGAGAGACTTGACCCCAAACACTTTCATTTGGTATCATGCTGGAATCTTTATGATTTTTCGTAGCTTTTTTTTTCTTCACTCAACTACTGGCTTGGTTCTGCATTATTTATTGCTCTAGATTATGTGAACATGTGAAATGGGGCATGTCCATTGTTACGGTATTGAAAAAGAATGTTTTTTTAGAAAGCACTTTATAATTATGAAGGAAGAAGTGTCATAAATAGATATTTTTGCTAGTAAAAGACAAAATTCCTTTGCATAATTTCAATCATATTATGTCTAGCTTGTATCTCATAAGTATAAGGTGTGAATTTATATAATTTGCTTTACTGGATGGAGTAATGATTTATTTTAATAAGCAACCATCCCGGTAGTTCTCTTCTACTCAGATTTACAGAATCGCAGAGTCACAGAATAGTAGGGGTTGGAAGGAACCTCTAAAGATCACCCAGTCCAATCCCCTTCCTAGAGCAGGATCACCTAGTGAAGATCACACAGGAACACTCCAGGCAGGTTTTGAATGTCTCCAGAGACTCCACAACCTCTCTGGGCAGCCTGTTCCAGTGCTCTGTTACCCTCAATTTATGTAGATTACATCATGCCCTAATTTAAATAATTCCACTACTCCTCATGTTTGTATAGGAATTTGAAGCTCTCCAGCTTCATTTTAAAGGTTTTGCATGGTTGCACTCCTTTGTACATTTGGGATTGTTATGGTTTAAGGGTTACCAGCCTG
>NW_010190103.1:0-5693 GCF_000695765.1 Mesitornis unicolor
CCTGAGATTCTGTGATTCTGTGATCTTCAACAGGGAAGATATCACAGTCTCTCTGCATAACCTGTTCTTGTGCTGCACTACTCTATTACTGAAAAAGTTTTTTCCAAATCTGAACCTTTGAAGGAACAATTTCTGACCGATACTTTCTGTTGTATCATTTGACACTATCAGGAGATGTTTGTCTCCGTAATCTTGGTACAGCTCTTCAAGTAGCTGTGCTTGCCTCTCAAAAAAATTAACCAGTCCAGCTCCCTCCACCTGTCCCTACTGGACACCTGCCCACAGCTTCTGTCCATCATGGTTAATCTCTGCAGGACCTTTTCCCATATCTCCACGTCCCTTTCCAGCTGAGGGGTGCAGGACTGGATGTGATATCCCAGTGCAGCCTCAGCAGTGCTGAGCAGAGTGGGGATAATAGTTTTTCTAAGTCTGCTGGCCAACTTTTTCAGTGTTTGGTTTGCCTAATCTGCAATGAAAGCTTAGTTTAATAAATAGTAGGTTGAATAGATTCAGAAGAAATTGGTTATGAATAACAAGAAAAGAACTGTAAACAGCTGAGTGAACAATTACAGGAATATCAGTTTGGAGACAAGAGATGGGGTTGGCAGGAGTTTCAGCTAACTGGAGAAAGAGTCGCACCCCTGGTAAGAAGCTTACAGGGACAGGGAAGGCATGAAATAGAAGTGAGGAGACTGAGCAGTTCACTAAGGTAGGTTATTATTGCTCCTTCGATCAAAATTTGCACAAGGCTGCTATTTAACATCAATTACTTCTGTTCATATTATGAAAGTGCAAACTAAAGAAACTAGATTAGCCAGAGCATTCTTACATTGACAGTCAGTGTGGGAGGTTCAGCGTTTTTACCTGAAGACAAATCACTGGAATAAATGCCTTTAATATTATGTCATTCTGTAAGGCCGCCAACTGCATGTTAAGCTGATTTGAGGTAGTTGACCACTTTGACATCTTCTATTTCTGCATTTTCATGTGAAGTGTTTCTGGAAATGACAGGGAAACCAAATTGGAATCAAGTAATGTAAATCTGTAAGAAGAGGGGTATGTCAAAGGCAGACAGCTAAGGTACAGGAACGTGTAATGTCATAGCTGAGGTCCTGGTGACATCTCTCCAGGTCATGTGTTTCTTGTCACAGGGAGTTTTGATATATGTGATGAAATATCTATGGCGTAAGATCACACATCTGAGTTAGGAATCTCTGGGTTTTTTTTTTCACTTTGTACTGAGAGATTCAGTATGCCCTGGTAATGGCAGATGAGACATGACAGTTCTGATAAGGAAACTCTGTTTCTCACAAGCTGAGGCTGCAAAGCAAGAGTGAAGCATAAAATGTTGCTTTATGTAACGTTAATATAATATAAATATATAAAAAGATCTGTTCCCCCTCTCTTTTTCTCCTTTTGCATTTCTACCTAACTAAAGATGAAATGTAGAGCAATGTAGAGACTAATAGCAGGCGTGAAAATGGGAGGGGGACAAACTGGAACTGTTGAGGCTTGGGTGTGGGATGATTGCTTGTTTCTGTTCAGCATTAGGCCTGAGGTTTGTGTTGGGCAGAAAGTGACTCAGGTCAGTGGGAAATTAAGCCTGTGTCATCTCAAAAGCCTGATCTAGTTGTCCTGACATGGACATTCAATGTTAAGTCACTGAAATGATTTTTCTTCGTTTTATTTTTTAATGACCAAACTACTATTTTTTCACTTGACAGCTGGTAAGATGACATTTTAAAATTGACCACTTCAAAACAGAGCAAATGGAAATATGGTACAGTCTTTGATGCTTTTTTTTATAACTTAAGAAATTATTTTTCTTTTTCTTAGATAATAGAAATGGGCTTTTTCTTAGCCCATTAGTTGCAGATTCAAGCATGTACTGGTACTGACTCTTTCTTACCATTTCCATAAATGACACAGGTATTGGTAGGATGCATGTGTTCTGTTTAATCATGTTGAAGGGTCAAGGGTTCTTCTAACAGACAAGAGTAGAAAATGGTCTCTGGATTATACTTCTCCATGCACCTATACTTTCTTGACAGATCTGTATTTACAGAACTAGTTATCCCATAGGAGAAAAACATTTGAATAAGTAGTCCCTGGCACTGTGAGTATCCTGATTCCACTGAGTCCTGGAACCAGCGAGGGAGTTGCTAACTCACAAGTGTTTCCACTTTTGCTTTGGTGGTGGTGTTATTGTGCTAGTCTCTTCACCCACCTGGGCCTCCTGAATATTAGTCAGGTGCTTTTGCTTGATAACTCAGTGTGGTGAGCTGTTTAAGCTGGTATACAGAGCATGATTAATCTCCACTCGCATCTAGCCAAGAGCTACAGCTAATGGTGATTGTGGAATTAAGCTTATTAATTCATGTTTACAAAATGTGAGCCAAATAGCTAGATTTTTCTACCAAATCTCATACATTGGTGCTAAAGAGTTATCCTATACTGACAACAGCTGGAGTCACTCAGGTAGAGACGCTTTTATTTTGCTTCCTCTTGTTAAGATATTTTTTTCTTTTGGCACTGTCTACATCTTCATCATAAGCAAGGACTCTGTATGCAAAATGCCATCTAAATAAACAAAAGCCAGACAAAAACTAATTTATAGAGACTAAGACAAGGTAATAAACACTTTGAAAATGATTACTCAAGGTAAGTGAGACAAGAGTAGACAAGGCAACAGCTTCATCCCCACTTGTGTATGGAAGGGTCATTGCTTCCGGGGAGAATTATGAGGCAGGATTTTAGCAAGACCAGAGAGGTAAGATTACATGCATAGAGATCTCCCGCTCCTCCATGGGGCCAGTGCAGAGCACCAAGAGAAAGATGATTGAAAATGAAGCAAATTTACTGACAATTACCTTTCTGGTGGAACAGAAGACTAGTGTATTTTATCTTTTTCTCTCCAGCAAGCCTATATAGCATCGTGCCAACTTAAGTTAGCCTGTGTCTTCGGGCTGTTTATATGTAAAGTCTAACAGTGTTTATCCAAGTCAAATTGTATGAAGTTCAATAGTTCTTTTTTAATACCAGCACACATAAGTGAATAGTAATGTATCATTGCTGAAAATTAAGCAAGAGCAGGGATTAAAATGAATATATAGAAAAACAGGAACAGCAAGTAGGTTTCATCTAAATGGCACAGACTGAGGGTATGTTGTAATGAGTTGTAATTCAGCAGAGGCTTTCTGCAAGTGAAACAGAACTCAGTCCTTTACAATATCATATTCTCTTCTTTTCCAGAGACTAATATGGTAGTGTTCAAGGACAGCATCTCATCTGTACTTTCACAGGGATTATGGTCTGCATGCAGAGGCATGGAAATACATGTCTGAGCATTGCTGACAAACCACACACCTTATCTAATACTGTAAATGTTGTGAAGTCCAAATTGATTTTGGTATTGCAGTTTTCAGGATTTTGTGCTAACTGAATTAATTTGAAAGGGAAACTCCTTTTTACTTTGATACAGCTTGCTGAGGAGACACTGGCGATGAGGTTTGGGCAAAGAAGCAAAGCCTATGAAAAATCATTAAAATGAACAGTCTTGATGAGGAACATATTGCTCCTGTGAGCTGATGAGAATTCACTGTGTGGGAAGAAGTCTGTGACAAAGCAGTAGACAGCGTATTCTTAAACAGGAGATCAGAAGCCTGCCAAGCAGAACAGGCAATCAGCACAAATCAGCTATTAATCTTTGAAATTCTTCTCACTTGGAGAACAGTTTTCCATATGTGAAAATGCTTTACGTACCCTATCAAGGGAAAAGTTAAACCCTTCACGCCTCACAATTATAGGGAACACTGTAAGTTTCTCACCTTTCTTTCTACCTGAGAGCTCAGTCTGGGGGAGAATTTACCTGGGAGGAGCAGATTCGGGAAAAGGAGATCCATACTGTAATGCATCCTGCTGCACAGCAGAGTCCTTTTGCCTTCTGTTTGCTCATCAGAGTGCTCTAACAAGAAAAAATGTGTCTCCCTCAGGCTGTATCTTGTTGGGAAGGAAGGTCAGGTTAGTTCAAGATCTAGGATTTGACTGCGAGCAGTTCTTGTTGCAGCTATGCCAGCGGAAAGAATTTCTCTCTCTACTGCCTGTCAGCTGCCCTTCCCCATGCCTTTGCACTGCTGACCCAGTCTTGCTGTCTTAATTTTCTGAGCTGTCTTGAAAACTTTTGTGGCTGCAGCTTCTCCTGGTGATGGCTGGATTGAGACCAACTCCGGGCCCCAGCTGTGGTACCACCCCCCCTTAAGCTTGGCTTACTGGGGCATGGAGGGTCTGCACCTCACAGGTGAGGAGAGACAAGAGTTTGGTCCTGTTGGCTTGTGGCCACCCACTGTCCCACCTGGCTTGTGTAGAATTTCCAGCCAGGTTTCGTAATAAAATTCAAGCCAGTATGAAACATTTCTCCCAATAAATAACAGGCATTGAAAATAAGTGCTTTGTTGTACCAGTACTGCACTCTGTTATAGGTGTAACTACTATAGAGTCATTTGGCTGGAGAAGACCTTTAATACCATTGAATACAACCATAACCTGTCCATTACTAATCCGTGTATCTAAGCACCTCATCTACCCATCTTTTAAACGCCTCCAGGGAGGGTGACTCCATGACTTTCCCAGGCAGCCCATTCCAATGTCTGATAACCTTTTCAGTGAAGAAATTTTTCCTAATATCTAGTCTAAACCTCCCTTGGCACAACTTGAGGCCATTTCCCCTTATCCTACTGCTAGTTTCTTGGGAGAAGAGACTGAACCCCACCTCTCTAGAACCTCCTTTCAGGTAGTTGTAGGGAGGCAATAATGTCTCCCCTCAGTCTTCTCCAGGCTAAAATATCTATGTATAAATATTCTATAGTATAAATTCTAGATATCTTTGTATAGATTCTAGGTATCTATAGATTCTAAATATCTCTGTATAAATATTCTTCAGTAAGATGAGAAGTCTAAAGGAAGTAAAGCAATTTTCATAGTTAATAATTTTCAGCTGTCTGCATGTAGTTTTGCAGCTGTCCCATCATGAACACCTGTCCCATCATGAACACATAAGCTATCAATAGCACTACCTCAGTGGAAATAAAGCACAACAAAGCTATACTGAACAGAAGCCAGTCAGGTCTGTGGAAACTGTATACATAGCTGGAAGTTTCTGCATTATTGACTTTTACTGTCTTTGGCATACAATTTCTTTAACTAAAGCACAAACAAATTAATTTTTGTTAATATCCATAATGGGCTGTTTTCAGCAGCTGTATATGAAAGAAAACTTACCGATATATTAGCTGCCTTCAGCTTTGTCTAAAGTGTCCTTAACTCTTCAGGTAGCAAACAAAATTATTTTCTTTACAACCCAGTAGATGAGACCTTGCTTTGTGTTGACTGGCCAATGTACAAGGGGATGAACAGCGTAACAGAGCTCCCCTTCACCTGTAAATGCTGAGTTCATTGCTATAGCAACAACTCAAAATGAAGAATTCACTAGTTTCTCCCACTGATATCTCTTAAATTACTTGATGTTTTGGATGGAAGGGGATGGATTTGTTTGTTCTGGTTCAGCATCAGACTGAGCAGACGTAAAATAATTAGGCCCTTTGGTACAATCCAAGATGGGCTTGGGCATGTTAGTGCAACTAGACTTCAAACTCAGACACCTGCAAAAGCAATTGAGAGCTCTGTGACTGCTGAAC
>NW_010190103.1:5724-17255 GCF_000695765.1 Mesitornis unicolor
ACCTAACCCCAGAGGAACCTAAGGCCTGTTAAAACCTGTATTTAGTACGTGTCTAAATATATGAAGATTTGCAGCCCTGCAGAAAAGGCCATAGCTTCCCCATTGGCATTGCCCAGGGTACTAGAGGAGCTCTGGGTCACAGGAAAAACTAAATATTTGAAGTGGTTTGACTCTACTCCTGAACACAATTTTCTCAGTCTAGCATGCTCCCTTAGTGTGATGTTTGGAAATCTCCATCAAAATTAGAGGAAATTGAAAAACACAGGTGTCTGCTGATTAATCAACCACATCTTTTTCCTCACTTCTATTTAAAATGCCAATCAGCAAGATATTTGTGAAAAGGCAACTAATGCGGAAAAGGGGAGAGGGGAAAGGGGAGAGAGGAAAGAGGGGAGTCAGAATTGTTGATCTAGAAAGAAGTGAGAACTCTCTACCTCAGAATTAATACTAAAAGAAGGTACTTCTGATTGGCTTGTGTCACACCTCTGTTCTTGTATCAGGAACTCGGATGCTAGGCCTTTGAACAAATCTTGACTTTGTTAGTTGAAGATGTTACTCTTTTTCACCATCCATGACTTCAAGGTGAATTCTAAATTAACAAAGGTAATAGCTAGACCAGAAATTTTGTCCTCATTAAAGAAAAAAGGTTTTTAAAACTCCATGTAAAAAAGTTTTTAACAGCCACTGATTGCTTGGGCTCAAACCTAGATACCAGGATTCAAAAGAAATGTATTCTTCCAGTTTTAATTTAGTGTAGAAGCACTGACTCCAAAAGCATGACAGCAGCGGGAACGCAGGAAGAAATCCATGGTTGACTAAGCCCTGGAGAGTAGCAGACTAAGTATAAGGCTGCTAAGAGTTAAATGAACTGTTGCAAGGGTATGTAGTGTCTCCTGTTGATCTATAAGGAGGCAGTGGCAGCAGGGAGCAAGGTTTTCAATTTCTAAATATGAGGCTCAGTACTTCAGCGGACACCAAGGCCAGACTCTATTTCCTCTTCTGTTAGCTGCCTAATCACAGAATCACAGAATGTTAGGGATTGGAAGGGACCTCAAAAGATCATCTAGTCCAATCCCCCTGCCGGAGCAGGAACACCTAGATGAGGTTGCACAGGAAGGCGTCCAGGCGGGGTTTGAATGTCTCCAGAGAAGGAGCCTCCACAACCTCTCTGGGCAGCCTGTTCCAGTGCTCTGTCACTCTCACTGAGAAGAAGTTTCTTCTCAAATTTCAGTGGAACCTCCTGTGTTCCAGCTTGTGCCCATTACCCCTTGTCCTATCATTGTTTGTCACCGAGAAGAGCCTGGCTCCATCCTTGTGACACTCACCCTTTAAATATTTATAGACATGAATGAGGTCTCCCCTCAGTCTCCTCTTCTGCAAACTAAAGAGACCCAGCTCCCTCAGCCGCTCCTCATAAGGGAGATGCTCCACTCCCTTGATCATCTTTGTAGCCCTACGCTGGACTCTCTCCAGCAGTTCCCTGTCCTTCTTGAACTGAGGGGCCCAGAACTGGACGCAATATTCCAGATGCGGTCTCACCAGGGCAGAGTAGAGGGGGAGGAGAACCTCTCTCCACCTACTCACCACCCCCTTCCTGAGTGAATGCTTACATCAAATGAGCTACATGTTAGATCTGAGCTCTCTGCACTTTCGTTTGCACTCCTCTGAAATGATGGCAGTTCTTTCACTGGGGTAGACATTGGTGCTTTAACCTGCGTCAGGATTCTTCCATGAGCAGAGAGATAAGGAATGTTATCACTGTGTTCAGTGATGCTGTGATAATGAGGTCACAGCACAGCAGCTAAGGGAAGAGACCAGAAAGTGCTTCATTTGTTGCCTTTTTTTTTCTTTTGGTGAATAGAAAAAAATTGATTTATTTGAGCAGTTCAAGTGCTCTAAAACATACCATTTCTGAGGTAAAGCTGAACTAAGGGACCTCATATTGAAGTACTGGTTGGTGAAGTACCTTTCATACTTTGCAGCCCAGCCATCAGGATGGTTCCTACTGAATTCAGTAGAAACCTCAGTCTCTAAATCCTGGTGTTACTTGCCTATAATCCTCAGCTAGTGTAATGCATGAGGAAAGTTAGATGCTTCTGGAAAATATTGCAGTATGAGCAGCAAATCCAATGACCTTTAATGTATGATATAATATCCCCAAATAAATCTATTAAACATATCCATATAAACAAAGCTGAAACAGATACTCAGAATATAAGGATTGTTTTCTGAAAATGCTCTTCCCCTCTTTCACATCATAGATATTCTAGAAACGTCTTCTTTCCTATTTTTCAGCATTTTCTCCAGATCTGGGCTGGGTTTAATAACTGATACTTAATTCCTTCACTGAAGCTCCAACCAGATCGGTTTAAAGCAAAAATGGAAACACTTCTTTAGGATTAATTATTTGCTTTACTACTTCAAAGTGCTGACAATAACAAGGGTTGTGAATACATGAGTGTGAAGAAGGATGCTTCCCACCAGCCAACTCACAATACTTGAGAGCTGCCTTGCTTGCTCAGCTTTTAATCTATGACAGAAGCAGTTCCAAAATGAAGGTGCAGGCCCAACAGCTCAGCTTCTGGAGTGACTGATAATGGCATGTTTGCTACTTTCTCTGATGTTCTTGACTCATGTTATCCATTTAGCACGCACTTAATTCCTCCTTGGTCCACTGGAACACTGTAATTCTAGATTCAGAAGAGCTCTTATGACACCCTGGTTGAAGAGAAAAAAAGATGGAGTTCAGTTTTCTGTTTGATTCAATCTGTCTCTGTGACATAAACACTGTATGTTTTCTCTTACCCTACGCAATCACCTTGCATGGGGAGGGGGGAAGAAACTGTGTTTTCACTTGACAGCTCCCATAGACTAAGCTTTATTATGCTATCTACACAGGTCAAGATAATACATATATTGTCAGTGTAACTTTATTTTTTTCTGCAGTAAAGTGCAAGGAAAACACTTCATATGCTGTTGTTTATAGAGATCTTCTCTTGCACTTGTAAGAACAAGGGAGCACAGATTTTCAGCAGTGTAACTGTAGTACGGGTAGACATTTTCAAGCTGGTTCTAATCTTGCTAACATGAGTTAACAGGAAATCTACCAGCAACCCTGACAGCACGCCTTGCTGGCTGGCTTGTGCAGAACTCTGTGCCACCATGGTTTGGCTGCATGAACTCGCTGCATAAAGTAACCGCCCAAGCTTGCTTGTGGGTACATCTATTTTTGCTCTCAATAGCACCTTCTAATTTAGGTGAAGATACTGTCTGAGTGGATGTGGTCACAGAGCATCAATAAAGTGTCCCAGTATCTTTATCAGAGAAATTTTCTAACCAAATTCCACGCAACCATTCCACTTACTGCTTTACAGCTTTTGAAGACTCGTGGCTGGTGAAGGAGTCTCACTGGATTACAGAACACCAGAGGAAACAAGATGTCCTAGCTTCACTGTATGTTCAGACTATGGTTTCCCAGCTGAACTGCTGTCATGCTCATTTCTCTTTTGAGAGAGGAGATTTATTTTGTTTCAGATTTATTTGCTTTTTAAAGACAAATGCAGATTTATACATTAGGACTTGGTTTGACTCTACTGGTTCACTTCAGGTCTGAGGCTGAAGTAAAAATCACTTCACTACCAAGGCTAGTAAAAATCATAAGTTTATGAGGCTACTGATAGCTTTTGTATCTTTGCTGTGTGGCTAATATTGGTCAACGGCTTGCTTCCAGTGGGTGGGGATTGTATTGCAACAACTGTTGCTTCCTTCTGTCTTTGCCAGACATAGCCTCTCCGTGACATTCTGTTTCTTAGTGAAAGCAAAGTCGTTTTTCAAAGCAAGCAAGCATTATAGGAAAGACTCTTATTGGGCAGTTATTTTTCATTTTGAAGAATCTTTCCTTTATATAAAGCAACTGAAATCTTGATGCATTGTGTCTGAATTGACAACGTTTGTCACAAACACTGAAGCTCCTCTTTGTGCTCGTGTGTCTGAATTACTGCAACACCTTCTGCTTTAGTTTCAGCAAAAAGCCTTTAAAAAAAAAGTTAGTCTTGCTTCATGAATATCTAACTGTAATACTTTTGCAAAGATATTTTTTTCAGACAGTTACTCAGCACGCTTCCTGTGAGATGTCTGAAAATGTTTCTTCAGAACAATAAGCTATAATTTGGCTTTGAACTGCCATATCTCATGCCATAGTTGAAGACTCTTACAGATACTGGCAAGCTTTCCAAGTTGTCTACTTCTCTTCATCTTTTGTTAGCATAGGGAGGGGATTTTTGGTATCAGGGATTCCATTCTTCCTGGAACAGAAGGCTAAGTACTGTTAGTCAACGTGCTTTTTTAGACTGCCCGTCTATTTTGGGAAAACCTTGTTTTGGTACAGTGCCTTATTGGTATCTCTCCCCATTCTATCTGCAACTTTCAAGTATTTGCAGACATTTACAATAACATTTAGTGAGTCAGGATCTGACTAAATTTTTACCCATAAGATGTTGCTGTGGCCCAGACTTGCACTAGAAATAAAGGAAACCTGAATGAAAATGGAAGCCTTGGAAGATGTATTGAAGAGCTTCTCCTAAATGTTCTCTATCCATATGGGTCAGCATCATTCTCCTAAGCAGCCAGCTATCTTGCAGAAAGGGCATCACATTGCTCTCTAGCATCCTATTAATTAGCTCTGTGGGTTATTAATAAAAATGTCAAAGGCTACCTATCACAGCAGACTACTCCTGCACTTCACACTATTTAAGTCAGCTTCCCTCAGTTTCTTAGTCTGTTAGCTAGATTTCTGTTTACATATAGCATTTTCTGCTATAGCAAAAGAGCATTTTGGTCCAAACTTATTTGAATTCTCTTTAAAGCATCTTCTAAATCTAAGTGTTTGAATTTTTGAGATGTTTGATATTGCCTTTGTATTTTTTTTAACCTACTAATTTCAATATCAAACTGCCAGTGGATTGTTTTGTGAATGCTTTCCTTAAAATTAATGGGTTCTATCAAACTCCATCTCAGCATGTTTTACTCACCCATAAGGGTTCAAAGATTGGAGTTTGACTGTAAAATAACTTTTCTTTGTACATACGCTACCTACATTTTGTAGCCTCTCCCTTGGTCTACCATTAAAATACACTGTTCAAAGTAAATAGAAGGACCAAGATAGGGTGTTAGTTAAAAGGGAAAACTAATTTATCGGCCTAGGGTAACATTCTCATGGAAGAATCAAATCTCCCAAATAGAGTGATCAGTCACTGTCCAGTACTGATGCGAACTCCCCTAGCAAGGGTCCTTGCAGCATCATTCTGAACTAGATCAGGAGAGACCCCTGAAGTACTGTTCTGCTCTGCTTTGATAATCCAGCTGGCAGTAACCCTGTATGACCAATCCAGCACATGTGTAATTCACCACTGTTGCTGTATCTTAACTATTAAATGCAGAACATCTCAAATATATCATACCTATATACAAAAGACTGTGAACTGTTTCCATTGACTGTTTACAGATGTCTTATACAAGTATAATCTTAGCACTATTTCAACAGAAACTATGTAAGGGAGTCCTTGGGACACTCCACTTGGGTTGTTAGTCAACACATTTAAACACACAAACTAGACCAGATGCAGCAGGAGCTGCCTGGGGATGTTTCTAGTACTATCTGAAATTTCCCACTGCAAGATCCTGTAACAGCTGATCAAAGACTTGATTGTGAAGGTTCAGTCTATGACCTAGTTTAGAGTCAGTCCATTACCTCATCAGTGCAGCACTTAATCTACACAGGGAGGTGACTGGTGAGTCACTGAACCACCCAGGGAATTAAGGGTTGAAGTATATTGGGTCTGCATACAGTCATAGCTGTGATGCTCAGTTACTTTGCAAGTGTAACTAAGGAGCAAACATGATTTTCATACCACACACTTTTAAATTAAATTAAGTGCCATAGTTCTTTACGCAACATTTAAAACTGAAGGGCAAAGGGTGTATCTACTCCATGACCACAAAAATATGATTGAAACACACTTGGGCTGGCTGAAACACAAGACAGTGTGGTGCACCTGGTGCATCTAATAACCCAACTATTACTCTTCTGCTTGAAGAAGTTTTGCAACCACTTCTAAGCCTAATGGTGTGACAGCTGAACTGCTACTGGAAGAGATAATTGTTGTAATAGGAGTCTAGTGAGCATGATAACAATTACAAATTATTTCACATCTCAATATTAGAGTCCTAAATACCAAACTTTTCCAGAGATACAAGTAAATATTACAGCCATGGTCAGGCCCAGAAGGCCTCCAAGGTGTTGTGTATAGTCAAAACGTCAAATAAACGGTGTTATTGATTTGGAGAGGGGTATCTTCTGTGCCTTGGAGATGTAATGTCATTATTTAACCCTTTGAAACACAATTTTTATGCTTAGAGCATCTTTTAAGTAATTTATTTGGAGGGATATGCTGAGGAGAGGGAAAGGCAGAACATTTTACTGTGTATTTGAACTTGGCTGACAAGCACTGTTAACAGACAGATTCACTATTCTGGAAAATAAGGAAATGTTAATGGGGAAAAAGAACAACTGAAGGCTGGCAAAAGAAGACATTCAATAAGTAGTAAATGAGTTACTAGGCTTTTTAACTTCAGGTCAGTGATTGTAATCCAGGCTGGCTCTGTATTGATAAGAAAGTAATTACTCCCTGACACCTTTGCGGGGTCTGGGGTGATACGAATAAGAGATCTTGGCCAAAATTTAATGAAAAACTCTACATGTTACAAAACCAAATGCAATCAATTTAAACAAAAAGCTGAGGATACCTATTAAGATGTGCAAAATTGATTTTATGGAGAGAAAATAACAAATCTGGTATGTGTCTTGGTCTTGTCAGAAACCCTTGTGTTTTCTCTCACTGTCTGATGTAATGAATTTTGTAGATCAAGTGTTTTACACTGCCCCAGACACCATCTTAATTCCTGTGACACAGACCCTACCCAGAAAGGCTTGGTTCAAAACCTCCAGAAAGGACTGTTGTGGTTTAACCCGGCAGGCAGCTAAGCACCACACAGCTGCTTGCTCACTATCCTCCTCCCCATGGTGGGATGAGAAGAAGAATCAGAGAAGTAAAGGGAGAAAACTCATCAGTTGAAGATATAATAAGAAGAAATAATAGTAACAATAATAGTAATAATAATATACAAAATGAGTGATACACAGTGCAATTGCTTACCACCTACCAACTGATGCTGTGCCAATCCCGAGCAGCAATTACTGCTTCCCAGACAACTCCCCCAAGGTTATATACTGACCATGATGTTATGTGGTATAGTTTATATTGTACTTGGCCAGTTTGGATGAACTGTCCTCACTATGCTCCCTCCCAGCTTCTTGTGCACTTTCTCACAGAGCACAGGAAGCTGAAAAGTCCTTGAGTTATTTTAAGAACTACTTAGCAACAACTAAAACATCAGTGTGTTATCAGTGTTGTTCGCATATTAAATCCAAAATACAGCTTTATACCAGCCACTAGAAAGAAAATTAACTCTATCCCAGCCAAAACCAGGACAAGGTAACAAGGATGAGAAACAACTTCACAATCACAGATTTTATTGAGTGTAGATACTTACCAGATTAGAACTGCCCATTTGATTTAGCACTTTTAATTGCTAACACACTAATGGAGAGCCACAGAAGCATGACTGCTGAATATGCCCTCTGTACATCCATTTTGGTTTCTTCCCCTTAGTCTTCACAGATTTTTTCCCAACAGAGGCTTTCCCACCAGACTCTGATTAATACCATGATCTGGAGGAGCATTTATATACCCTTCTTGCCTTACTTAAAGATGTCTCTTTAAGGCACTTACCACTTAAAGATGCCCCCCTCCCTGCCCCCTTTGTTAGAAATATTGAGAGAAGTCTAATAGCAAGATAAGCCAGAGTCACAGAAATCAATGACCTGCGAGACAATCGACTGCATTTTACAGTCAATGACTTAGAACATTCAATAAATATTTAATGATATTTTTAAGGCAAAATGACTTGAGGCAGGAGAAAGAAGGAAAATTAATGCTTTTGATATTTGTTGTATACTGCATGATTACACTTTTACATCAAATTGAAATAAATTTTCAAAGAAAATATGTTTATCATTTGTCAGGATAGTAATAAAACTTTGAGATATTGTGCAAAGTTATAAGAAGAATTTTAAGGCTGCATGCACTCATTATTCCTGAGGTATGGGGCAGATTTCTTCCTCTTACTCAAGAAAGAAGGTCATAACTACCTGCCTAAAATCTGAAGCTAAACTTCCAGCCTGATTCTGCACTGTAAGTTTGCGTTGCAAGTTAAAGGAGATTTACTCTGGTGAAAGAGACAAACACATCTAAGGTGAGCCACCTGTGACAAACTGCTCTTGAATTGATACCCTGTTCACTAGCCTTACTAACCAGTAGCCCGTATACTACAGTTAAAGTCTGTTTGTATGTTTTTGACAGAGCACCTACCTAAGAGTTTTCTTTAAATCCTTTGCAGCAGTACCAGCAACCCAGCAAGGCTGAATCCTTAGCCAGTGAAACCACTGAGCTGGAGAGTTGCTAAGCTGATTGAGTGAAATCACTGGGCTAGAAAACCCAACATCTTGTCTTTCATAAACTTGTTGGAAATATGTGCTTTGGGTTGTTTATGTTTGTGGGGTTTGGGGGTTTTTTTTCCATCAATTCAAGCACTGTGAAGCACTGAATCTGAGACTCTTGCAGTTCAGCCAATTTGAGGGGAACCATTTCAGATTTCTAAGGTACAGATGTCAGTAAGTCAAGCATTAATATGAATCCTAAATATGTGACATTAAATCTACGGCACTGGGTAAATATTGTCAGAGGAGTGACTGATTAAGAGGAAAATGTAGCTACACGAACTGTAATTTGGCAGGGACTCGTCCATTAGCTTAGGAGTTACATTATTGGAGTGTCTCATCTGAGATTAAAAGAAGCAGTTGTTTTCTTGAGGCTGGAGAATTTTGTAGTTTTACATTAAGAGAATTAAATTGATAGGAAGTACTCAATTTCAGTTACTTGTCCTAAAGGATACTTTCTAGACAAGAAAAAAAACTAATTAAAAATACCCTGGTAGGCAGAGGAGAAATGAGGAGGGAGGAGAGGGAAAAGCAAGGAGAATATTATTTTCTAAGCACAGTTTCCCAGGAAGACTAGAAAAGGATGTAAAGGCTGTTAGACTTAGTGACTGGGACAGGATTAAGAGCTGTGAAGAGCTTCCCATCAACTCCCTTGTCTTGTAGGCTTGTTTGAGCAATGACTCATGAAAAGCCCACTCCTTCCAATAAGGAATTGCTTTCTCCTCACTCACAGAGGTATTATTTGTCTTTGCAAAAGATGCTGTCACTTATGAACACACTTAACATTTTACCATGGTAGATGCTATCCTAAGCTTCAGTGTCCTTGATTAAATACAATTGCCTAGAGCCCATATTAAAGTCATGTGAGGTGATGCTATTGCAGGGGATTTTGCTGTGTCAGAAATCACTTCAGCTTGAGGAAGATGCCCTAGTGGCCTAGCCCACAGCTGCAGCTCCTGAAAAGCTTTAAATCAGTAACTTAGGAGGACTCTGATCTGGTTCTGCATTCACCAGAGTTGGTATAGTTTAATGCTTGGGTTCAAGAGAAAGTAGTTTACTAGTTCCAGCTAGGGATAGAAAGCAAATACAGTGAGATATGTATTTAAATCAAATCAGACTTTAAATTAAAGGTTTTGCTCAGCTGTTATGAGCTCAGCATGAATACTTTTGTCCTCCTGAAATTACTGCAGGCTACCATATAAAGGATGTGCCTTTAGTGGAAAATTATGGCAGTGGCATAATTTTCTTCTGATTAGCTTCTTACTGCATTTAGTAAAATGAATGCAAGAACATAACCTGAGTCTTCAGTAAACCAGCTACGAGCAATCTAGCTCTATCAGGACTAATAAAACCACTAGCTATTTCTTGTCTTCCTCTCCCCAGTTCACTTTCTATTTTATAATTAATCAATTTTTTGCTTACTTGTATCTGTAAATTAGAAGCAGTACACCAAACAGAGGAGGTAAAGAGAAGAATAATCATTCCTAATCTAGTCACAGCTGCACTCAAATTAAAGAACAATCATGCAGATTAGCTCCTCAAGACACGGATATTAATGGTTAGCTTTGTAACAGTACAAGGCTGTATATTTACAAAGAAAGCTCAGCAGCATCTTAAAACAGGTGCACTTTTAATGTGCATAATTGAAATTTTTTGAAGTGGTAAGCTTTTTCTGGTATTATTGTTTATCTTTTGGTACTTTTCTTAGCTTAAATATAAAAAAGACATTATACATTATATTCTGAAGCTGATTTTAAATGATCCCTTTTCCCCAAGAGGACAGGCAGCAGAGAATCAGTGACTTGAGTCTCCTAGTACAGGTAATATTAAGAAGCACAACTTTTTTTGCTACATCTGCCTTTTAAGTGTAGAGATGCCTACACAATGACAAAGAATTGTCTCTTATCATTCTGAGAAGAAATTAAGATAAAACATTTCTTTGTGCAGATTTAAAAGAAAAAATTAACCTGAAGGATCAGATGCCAATTGATCATTTGCTAGCTGACAGTCTAATTTTCAATGTTGATAGTTTCCACCAGCAAGCAAATAGGAAAGGGCTGTACTAATTTTTATTCCCATAGGTGTTGTTACAGATGCTCTATGGTTGCTCCCATCCTGTACAAACGAAGTAAGTTTATATTTAAAATCTGTTCTCTGTGAAGTCTGACAGATTGTCAATATACGGACCTTTAGTCAATTTTGACCCACTCCAATGATTTTTTCTTAGGTAAGTTCTAACAGTCATTATCTTGTTATATTTCATTTTTTCATGTCACATTTTGAACTTCATGGGACGTATTTTGATCTTGGTATTTGACCTCCCAAATGCATTAGTGATAACAGGAGTTGCATTGAGTTCTCAGCACTGCAAAACCAGAGAGAAACAATTTCTGTGAGGCTTGTTCCTCTCTTAATGCAATGGCATAAGTACCATCAATGTTCTGTTGAGTGCAGTCATTAAAAACCTCTTTAAACATTTATTCTTTCTCCCTGTGCTGGTGTCTTGTATGTTCATAGCATTAAGATTCAACTCTGAGCTTCTTCCACTACACATTTTCTATACCACTGCCTCTTGGTGTTTTTGTAGCAATGCATTCAATAATCTGTTCTCAAGTGAATTATGCCTGTCCCTTATTCACAACTTTATTACTTCTTATCTTAACTACTGTTATTAAGTCCTTTCCCATTGCATTGCAAAAAGTCTGCTTTTTGAATTTCAGTGATAGAGGAATGCTCTCACCTAACTGTTCTCTCACTCCACGTAATTTGTCGCTGTCAAGCCTCAATCACTGCAACTTCCACATTTTTCTTCCATTTTTAGTATTTCCCTCACAGTTCTGAAATCTCTATGAGAACTTGTCTCGCCTTCACTTTACTTCTGGAATGTCATCCCACTACACTGTGGCGAAAAGAG
>NW_010190104.1:0-5003 GCF_000695765.1 Mesitornis unicolor
CAGACCACTCAGTCATGTGGTATCCAAGTAATATCTTAATGATGATTATATTAAGATCTCCATCATAAGCCAAAGAAAATACCTTAATTCAAAATATAGGGGGGTTTCTGTTGGTTTTTTTGGTGTTTTTTTTAGGACTAAGTTTTTGAGTGTTTTAGTCTTAGAAGTATTGCCCAAAATAAAAAATAAAGCAACCTGCCCTAGTAGAGCTCGTTCTGGACAAGATCCCCTGCACAGGTCCCATCCAACCTCAGCTACTCTGGGATTCTGTGAAAATACTGTTTGTTTTCTGACTAACCTGGCAGCGTTACCACTCAAATTCTCATTTGGTTCTGGCAGATTTGAAGTTGGGGCTGCACTGTATACGCCGCTTTATTAACTATTTACCTCTTGAAAATACCAGCACAGCTTTGGGTGCGGTGACTGTCAGCTGCCAAACTACCCCATTTCTGCAGAAAAGCCATTTATCAGCTGCTTCTCTAATAAGAGAGTTTTAAAATTCCTATGTGCTAGCAGATAATAATCTCATTCTTAATATTTGCACATATAAAGACCCGTTTAAATGATGTTGCAAAACCTTTGCAGAATTCTCAGTTCTTCCCTTTTCTCCGGTAGCATTTAGGAGCACGCACCAAGCTGTGCTCAACACCCTGAACCTCAAGTTCAGGGCTCATTTATTGAGAAACAAAGTAATTGGCAATTTGGGGTTATCTGCTTCAGCAGCCATCCCTGGAAAAGTATCCCACTACAAAAATTATTCACTCTGAGCAGTCAAGAAGCTGAGGCACTGAAAGCACCAGCTGTTTCTCCACCTACCCCAAAATGCAACATAAGCATTTGGGCTGAGTCCTACAACTATAAAAGACACCTAAAATCACAAATGCAACCTAAAACACAATAAGAAATGACCACTATTGAGGTCTGGTAAAAATTAGTGACTTCAAGAGGAGCTTCAAGATTTTTTTGCCTTTATAAGTCTATAAAGTTTTGGAGTAAAATATTTATGGCAGCCTACATACATCTTTATAGGGATCTCACCACTATTGCCTAATTCTGAAACCTTTCTTCTGCAGTAGAAAAATCACAGATGAGCTCGTACTTGCAAGCAGAAGTTAAGAAATCAGCTCAACTAAAACAAACTTAGCCAACAAACCGCATCTGACCACAGAACATTGGCATTTGGTCCACAATTACCAGTTTGGTAGGTTCTTAAATCTATTTTCTTCATTTAGTTCCACTCTCAGAATTCACCTTTATATACCAAGAGCCCAAAAAAACCAAAGGGAGAACAAAATAAATAGTCATTATTCAGGCCTGAATATGGCATAGAGTTTACTTACACCACAGCGCAGCTTTTCTTCATCTGTAACGTTACAAAACTCTCATGTGAATGCTGCAGGCAGCAGACATTCATTTGGTGATTTCCAGATGAAACAATATTTCACAGCAGTTATCACAGAATCACAGAATCACTCGGTTGGAAAAGCCCTCTGAGATCATCATGTCCAACCGTGCCTGTCTACCCACTAAACCATATCCTTAAGTACCTCGTCTACCCGCTCTTTAAACACATCCAGGGATGGTGACTCCACCACCTCCCTGGGCAGCCTGTGCCAGCTTCTGACGACCCTCTCAGGAAAGAACTTCCTCCTTATCTCTGACCTGAACCTCCCTTGGCACAGCTTGGTGCCGTTTCCCCTTGTTCTATCCTCCATCACCTGGGAGAAGAGACCAGCACCCACCTCTCTACAACCTCCCTTGAGGCAGTTGGAGGTGGTGATGAGGTCTCCCCTCAGCCTTCTCTTCTCCAGGCTAAACAAGCCCAGTTCCCTCAGCCGCTCCTCATCAGGCTTGTTCTCCAGAGCCCTCCCCATCCTTGTGGCTCTTCTCTGAACACGCTCCAGAATCTCAACATCCTTCTTCTAGTGAGGGGCCCAGAACTGAACACAGCACTCGAGGTGTGGCCTCACCAGTGCCGAGTCCAGGGGGATGATCACCTCCCTGGACCTGCTGGTCACGCTGTTTTTAATACAGGCCAAGATGCCCTTGGCTTTTCTGGCCACGTGGGCACAGTTATATGTCGTATGGGCTTCTTACTTACCTTTTGTGGGCATAATTCTGCTGCCCATTAAAGACCACACCATTTCTAAAAAGGAGAAGTCCTCTGCTCGTGTTAACTCCCTGATGGCTGGTGGGACCAGGAGATGTTCAGGGCACCACCTGCATGAAGGAACTAATGAAGAGCTTCAGCAACACAATGTAATGAAGAGTTTGTACTGATCGTGTCCTACATTTGGGAAGGGAAGCCCAGCTTGCCCTACAGCAGAAGTTTGCCATTTGTTTAAGAAAACCTTTGAGCACTTTTCATTGAATCACAGAATGGCCTGGGTTGGAAGGGACCTCAAAGCTCCCCCAGTCCAATCCCCATGGGCAGGGACACCTCCACCAGCCCAGGCTGCTCCAAGCCCCGGCCAACCTGGCCTTGGGCACTGCCAGGGAGGGGGCACCCACAGCTTCTCTGGACAACCTGGGCCAGGGCCTCACCACCCTCACAGGGAAGAATTTCACATGATCACAGTAGAAGTTTGGTTGCTCTCCAAATGCAATCAAGTACTGGTGACATCTTCTAGCTCTCATCTACATTTGCCATCTCTATTTCTTCGCTGGGATGTCCAATGACAGGACAAGGGGCAATGGGAGCAAGCTGGAGCATAGGAGGTTCAATCTGAACGTAAGGAAGAACTTTTTCACAGTGAGGGTGCCAGAGCATGGCCCAGGCTGCCCAGAGAGGTTGTGGAGTCTCCTTCTCTGCAGACATTCAAAACCCGCCTGGCCGTGTTCCTGTGTGACCTGGTCTGGTGATCCTGCTCTGGCAGGGGTTGGACTGGATGAGCTTTCCAGGTCCCTTCCAACTCTTCATGTTCTGTGATCCTGCGATACATGAAAATATTGTGGAGCCTGGCAGAAAACAAGCTGTACGAACTCCACTACATACACAACATGGTAATTTATCTCTTTCTATTCCAAAATACAGAAGTTGGTGTTAGATGCTTATCTACCACATGGACGACCGTTATAGGGATTACACCCGAATGACAATGGAAGGTCATGTAAACGGAAATTAAATACAGGAGATGTGATTATGGAAGGACGGCTCAGTTTGCTGAAGCTTAAGTCTCCGAAATTACTTCCTATCTGAGCTATCATCTGCACTCATCAGTTTAAGGTTACAGTCTAGTTTCCTCAAAGACATTTCTATTATTAAGTGCAGCCCTTAATATTAATTTTGCTGAGCTAATAAACAAGAAGAGGAAACAACTGATTGAAACAAAACTATCTTTTAAAATTAAATTGCCATTATATGTAATACTGAAAAAGAAATTATAGATGTTCCGCATACAAAACATTTTCCCCAACCACTGAGTCAACAAGCCTGAGAAAAATCATTTCCAGGTGATTCTGCTCATTTCTGCAAAGTAGTGGATGAGAAGCGCTGTGAGAAAGAAAACCTCCAGACTCACAAAATAAATCTGTGTGGATGTAGAGTTCCTCATGAGGACATTCAAAATACAACAAAAATACAATACCCGTGCTGGAGAAACAAGTGATTCAACAGAGCTGTTAGTGCAGGACTGAAATGGCTATGCTAAATGTCATCTACCTGCCTTAGCTGTCCACTGCTGGACAAAATTATTTGTATTGTTCAAAATTACTCCTTTGTTTTGAAGTTCATGATACAGTAAGTCCAAGGTCCTTTCACTGTTTTTATTACACCCAACTTGCATTTCCAAAGGCATAAAATAGATTTTAAACAACAAAGAATAGCTAAAATATCTCTATTTGCAAGTATTTATTATAGCTAAATATAGGGGGTTTGGATTTTGCATATTATCACACCCTCCAGCCTTAAAATAATTTCCTCTTCTAAGCAGAAAAAGAACTAAAACCCAACTCTTCGTAGGGAGAAGACAAAAAACATTCTCTATTTGCTTTTTGAACTGGTTTTCTCTCCAAGTAAACCTGTCAGTTTATGTCCCCTCAAGCCTTTCTCATCGCCATTTCTGACAAAACTTATTAATGATGAACTCTGAAAACTCAAGCAGCGGGGTTGCTGCACTGCAGGGAATTGCCACATGGGGGATTCCAAACCGATGGGAATTACACAGAAAGTCGGGGAAAAGAAACACCAAAGGTGACATCGTGACATGGAACAGGCAGAAAATAATCCTCACTTTTTAGAACGGTAGTTCAAGCTACTTGCATTTATACAGATGTTTTATGTACTTCTAACTTTCCACTTTAACAAAGTATGTTGGTATTTTTCCCCCTGGAACTAGACCTATATTTGTACAGTGCTCCTAGCAGTAAAAAAAGATTAAAAATCAATAATTTTATCTAATTTCACTATTTGAATCTTTTCTATTTTGCAAAGACGTCAACTGGAAAAAATGATACACATGTAAAGACGCTCATGCACACACAAATGTACGCGTGGCCGTTAACAAGTATTTCAAATCCATAGCTTACACTTCGTATTTCCAGCTTTATTCCAAGGACTCCCATTTACCCACACCTAGCAGTAAGTCTGGGGTCTAAACTAAATTACATTTCAGAAATCTCATTCTTTAAGCAAATGAAATTTTCTTTCACAATACTGCTAGGGACCGAGGGGGCGGGAAGGAGAAACATAAGTGCCATTGGTAGCAATAATTTGGGTACTAATTAGTACTTTTTGTACTCACAATGGCTTTTGCCTCCATTACAACTTCAGCAGTGCCGAGCATGCAGGTCCTCACTACGAGAAAAAGACCATCTAATACATGAAATGGCAACATTCAAAAACATTAATTGAACAAGGTAAGTGATAGAAGACGTTGATAAAACCACCATTTCTTCATCTTTATAGACCAATGACCATTTATTTCACTATATTATCAGTATGAAAGTAGATCTTTCTGAAGGCCATTATTTGGTAAAAAATGCACTTCACAGAATCACAGAAT
>NW_010190105.1:0-3558 GCF_000695765.1 Mesitornis unicolor
GAGAGTTGTGGCGAATGGAACTAAATCCAGTGACTGGCGACCAGTCACAAGCGATGCTCCACAGGGCTCAGTTGTGGGACCAGTCCTGTTTAACATCTTTATCAATGATCATGATGAGGGGATTGAGTGCTCCCTCAGCAAGTTTGCAGATGACACTAAGTTGGGAGGGAGTGTTGATCTGCCTGAGGGTAGGAAGGCTCTGCAGAGGGACCTGGATAGGCTGAATCAATGGGCTGAGGTCAACTGTATGAGCTTCAACGAGGCCTAGTGCCAGGTCCTACAGTTCTATCACAATAACCCTATGCAGCGCTACAGGCTTGGGGACGAGGGGCTGGGGAGCTGCCAGGCAGAAAAGGACCTGGGGGTGTGGAAACTTTTTCTCTGTGAGGGTGGCAGAGCACTAGAACAGGCTGCTCAGAGAGGTTGTGAAGTCTCCTCCACTGGAGACATTCAAAACCCACTTGGACACATTCCTGTGTGACCTAGTCTAGGTGATCCTGCTCTGGCAGGGGGGTTGGACTGGATGATCTTTCAAGGTCCTTTCCAACTCCTAACATTCTGTGATTCTGTGAATCTGTGATTTTTAACCTCATTAGATGCTGGGATACTGACAATGAAATCACATATTGCCTTGTCTAAAATATGAGTGTAGATTACTCTTTCTCTATAGCCAGGACTTAAAGTGTGTGCTAACAGATTTATTTCAATAGTCACATCATGTCTGTGATTTATTTTGGACATCTTTACCATGAAAAAATTATGTGCCTCTAGAGTGAGGACCTTTAGTACTTCGTTTATATTATGTTCTATGTTCAGTAATCTGTAGTGTGCTATAGAGATGGTAGGGTTAAAGGTAAATCAATTAGCTTAGGATTAAAAAAAATAAAAGTATTATTTGATTGCGTTACTGTTTTCAGTTCCTACATACTGCACTGATAAATTCAGAATAATTCCTATAATGAGCTATATTGTTCACAGTTATTTCAAGTATGCTTAACTTAAAGTGCATAGTGTTGCTTATATTTATTCTATTAAATTTAAGATTCTTAATGAGAATTTTCAGCTGAGGAGAATGACTAGTGAGTGTGGAGAGTTGTTGCTGGAGATTGAGAACAAAATTTAGGAACTCAGATCTGCCTGAACAAAGTCAGGAGGAAGATAAATAAGGTATATGGCTAAAAAAAGATCTTCATGTACAATTCATCTGCAACCTCAGCAACCTATATTCTTTTATTTCTTTTTCTACCTATCTTCTGTAGTCTGTTTTCTGTCTGATTCACTCTCCTGAAAATGTTCTTATTAGCTGCATGTGTTTTCTTGGTAAAAATCTAGCATACATTCAGATGTGGTAAAAGAGCAGTTCACTGTGGTTACAGAAAAAGATATTTTCCTTTACATAATGCAGTATTTTACACTACAAGTAGCTGCAAGCTGTTGTCTGTGTCATGTTTTCCTTCTTTATGTCTCAAGTAGACAACTGTGTTTCTTAAATGAAAAAAAACTTATTAAAGAGCATAAACATATTCAGGTAAGAAAGTCAGACAGTGTTCTTGACTCATTTGCCTTTTTCTCCCCATTCTTTTAGACTGTTTTCTTTCCCTTCCATCCCAAGTTTTCATGAAGTTTTGAAGAGTGTCACTCCTCGAAGAGTACCACTTCCCTGACCATTGGATGGGATGTATTGTTCAGAATGGTTTAGCTTGATCTTTTAAAAACATAATTATCAATTGAAATTCCAAGACCATTTTGAATCCAAAAAGAGAGAAATTAGAAAATGTCAGATTAAAATTTTGTCAACTGTTATGCTTTTCTAATAATTCTTTTGTTTGAGAGAAAAGCACTTGCCAGCAAGGAGGTATTGGAACTGTTGATGCATTATGTTTCTTAGGGCTCAAATCATAGAATCATAGAATGATTTGGGTTAGAAGGAACCCATCCAGTTCAACCCCTCTGCCATGAGCAGGGACACCTCCCACTAGATCAGGATGCTCAAAGCCTTATCCAACCTGCCCTTGAACACTTCAAGGGAGGGGGCATCCACAACTTCACTGGGCAACCTGTTCCAGTGCCTCACCACTCTCATAATAAAGAATTTCTTCCTAATAGCTAATTCAAATCTACCCTCTTTCAGTTTGAAACCACAACACCTCTTTCTACACTAAACTCCCTGAAAGAGTCCCTCCACATCATTTGTGTAGGCGCCTTTTGAGTATTGAAAGGTTGCAATAAATTCTTCCCAGAGCCTTCTCTTCTCCAGGCTGAAAAGCCCCAACTCTCTCAGCCTTTCTTTGAAAGAGAAGCTCCAGCCACCTGATCATCTTTGTGGCCCTCCTCTGGACTCACTCCAACAGGTCCATGGCCCCTAGAGCTGGATGCAATACTCCAGGTCAGGTCTCACAAGGGTGGAGTAGAGGGTAGAATCACCTCCATTGACCTCCTTGTCACAAATTTTGTGATGCAGCCAATGATTTGGTTGGCTTTCTGGGATGCAAGCACACATTGCCAGCTTATGTTGAGCTTCTCATCAACCAACATCCCCAAGTCCTTCTCCTCAAGGAAGGTATCAATCCATTCTCCACTCAATCTGTATTTGTGCTTGGGATTGCCCCAACCCAGGTGCAGGACCTTGCACTTAACCTTGTTGAACTCCGTGATGTTCACACGGGCACACCTTTCGAACCTGTCAAGGTCCCTCTGAATGGCATCCCTTCCCTGCAGTGTGTCTACCATACCACACATTTTGGTGGTGTTGGCAAATCTGCTGAGGTTGCCCTCTGTGCCACTGTCCATGTCTCTAGCAAAGATGTTAAATGGCATCAGTCCCAATACTGACTCCAGAGGAATGCCACTTATCACTAATGGCCACTTGGATATTGAGGCATTGACCACAAGACTTTGAGTGTGACCATCCAGCCAGTTCCTCTCCACCAACTTGTCCATGCATCAAATCCATGTCTCTCCAATTTGAAGACAAGGATGTCATGTGGGACAGTGTCAAACGCTTTGTGCAAATCCAAGTAGATGATGTCACTTGCTCCTCTCTTATCCACCAACTGTAATGTAGAAGGCCACCAAGTCTGCCAGTCATGATTTGCCCTTCATGAGGCCATGTTGGGTGTCACCATTCACTTCCTTATTTTCAATGTGCTTTATCATAGTTTCCAGGAGAATCTGCTCCATGATCTTGCCAGGCACAGAGATGAGACTGATCAGCTTGTAATTCCTCATGTCTTCCTTCTTTCCCTTTTTAAAAATGGGGGTTATGCTTCCCCTTTTCCAGTAAGTAGGAACTTCACTGGGCTACCATGACTTCTCAAATATGATGAAGACTCACTCATTGTGAGGGCAGTAAGACACTGGAACAGGTTGCCCAGGGAAGCTGTGGTTGTCCCCTCCCTGGAAGTGTTCAAAGCCAAGTTGGACAGGGCTTTGAGCAACCTGCTCTGGTCAGAGGTGTCACTGCCCATGGAAGAGGAGTTAGACTGGATGATCTTTAAGGTCCCTCCCAACCCAAACCATTCTATGATTCTATGAGAGTGGCTTAGCAACTTCATCTGC
>NW_010190105.1:3589-42609 GCF_000695765.1 Mesitornis unicolor
TTTCCCTCAGGACTTGTAGATGCATCTCATCAGGTCCCATGGATTTGTGCACCTTCTGGTTTCTTAGATGGTCTTGAACCTGATCTTCTACAGTTGGCAGTTCTTCATTCTTCCAGTTCCTGCCTTCGTCTTCTGCAACTTGGGTGATGTGACTTGAGCACTTGCTGGTGAAGCATGAGGCAAAAAAGTAGTCGAGTTATTCACCTTTCTACATATCCTAGGTAACTAGGTCTCTTTTTTTTTCCAGAAAGGGCCTGTATTTTCTCTAGTCTTCCTTCTATCACTGATGTACCTATAGAAGGTTTTCTTGTTGCTGTATCATAGGTGATGTTTTTGTGATTCTATTATTTTTTTTACACCTCACCCTGAAATTGTATTTCCAAAAGACAATGTGAGTGAACAGAGTAAGAATGAATTTAAGTATGATGTATCTGCCTCTATGTTCTCTATTTGCACATTAATGAGTCATTTAACCTCTCTGCACTGTTAATATGGGGATAATATTCACTTCTTTTGTACATTAAAATGCTCATTGGCATATATTCTGTATTGGTGGTGATCTTCATCTTATCAAAGTCAAAAGAATTTTTGAACATTAAACAAGATCAGATCACATATTTTTAAGTCTTTTTGTTAACAATCGTTAAACAGCTTTCAGTGTTGTCTAGTTAAAATTTCTGAAGTTGCATAGTCACATGTTGTTAAATGAAAAATCTTTTTCACTGCAAATGCTCATGAAACATTCACTGTTCATCTTCAAAATCTTTGGGGTTGTTTATAAATCCTGTGCCTGTGACCTTGGAGTAACTCTTGGATCTTGCTGTCATTCTTCTTGCAAAATATTGCAAGGAATTACAGTCCCACAAGCACTGAGCTGGCTTGTGACAATAACGTCAGGGGTGATTCAGTGAAAGTTTCAAACATGCTGACATAATATTTTTTTTCTTTAACAAGATATATAAAAATAATGTTTCTCCCAATTCCCACCATAATTGTTTAATTCTGAACTTTTACAATATTTCAAGGAATTTAAGGTTGAACAACCTTCAGATAGTTTCAGATAACATCAATAAACTGACAATATTTTAAAAATTCAAGACCTACTTGGCAAAACTTAGTCTATGTGGGAGGGAACATCCACACTGAAAAAATACGGCAAGTTTAGAGCATATCTACACATCATTCACATTACTCCATGCATCATGAGGAAGCAAATGGTGATGATGCTAAATGAACATTTGGGTAAATCTTTTCACCACCTGCATCTTTGAAGCAAGTACTAGAGTTTTTTCAGTCACATGTTTCTTAGTAATTGATTTTTCATCCTGTGAATAAGCTAATTCTTAATGGATTTACCTTAAAATAAAACATTTCCATTAATCACTACGAACATCTTAAATACTTACTGACATTCAGTGCACTGTGAATATACAGCCTACAAACACTGGACAAAACAGAGAAAAAGGAATAAGCAATTACTAATACCTAAGGATGTCTCTACAGTTTGTTTAAATTAAAGAGTGCAAAACAAATCTACTTATTGTTCCCAGTCAGCAGATTTTAGATTGCAATACAATGCAGGTTTGGAGATCATAACCTAGATTCCTCTTTAATGAAGCTAAACCAGATGATGCACCCCAGAGGCACAGTTCAAGAATGCATTCTTGCCATTAACGAACATTCATGTCTTAGGATCAGACAACAGGTAACCTGAAGAACATCCCTGAAAAGCAGATGTTAAATATTGGATCTTCAGCACCATCTGTTTTGCTTTATAGATCTTTTTCTCACAGGCCAAGCTAAATTCTAATACAGACATATTCTAGGATTTTTGTTTTCTTCTCCCCCCGATCCTTTGGCCCAGTCCCTTAACATCTGTTTCCACCATTCCACATATCAGATAGAGGAACAGTCTTTGTGTTATGTAACTTGTGAACTATAACCACCCATAAAGTAATTTTTGGGCCCACTGATGGCTGAGACAGTATGTGCTGTTTGGATGGTTTAGCAGCTTGAACGCAGCTCAGACCTCTAAGTTGGGTAATCCATCAACCCACATATTCCTAATTCATCTAGGGTATACTTAATTCTTTGTTGACCAACCGAACATAATCAGTATTCCTCCTGGGAATCAGTATTCCTGGTGGATAATCCACACATTGAAACTACTTTGAAGATAGTTAACAGCAGTAGAAAGCAGCACCTATACTCTTTTCCAGAAATGCTATTATTAAACTCATGTCACTCTTACCATTTCCACAACTTTTTTTCTTTGTGGTAATGTAGTAAAAAGAAGGAGGCAAGATGTGTTGCAGGAATTAGATGGTAAGTTGTCTCATACAGTAAGCAACATCAGTAGTAGCCCAGTTACTCATTTGAGTGTGTATTAATTCCTAAGACTTTTTGTTATTTTGGACTTTTTTGCATTTCTCTTGAGTTTTGTTTTGTAGAGAGTTTTTTCTTTGGTTGGGTTTTGTGGTCTTTTTTGTTTGTTTTTTTTTCTTATACAAAATGAAATTACATTCAAAAACTTGGCTTTTGATGTGTAATAATTTCTTTTCTTTTGAGGAAGTCTATTCACAAGTATAACAGAAATACTGTTTGTTATATAATAACACATATGGTTATGTAATAATAACCAGTTAATAACAAACACAAACACAAACACAAACACAAACACAAACACTAACACTAACACTAACACTAACACAAACACACTAACACTAACAACAACAACAACAACAACAACAACAACAACAACAATAAATTGAGAGATAATGATAATGATAATGATAATAATGCTACCTGCCTAAAAAAGAACTGTTAAACATTAAATGTCCATCAAATCTTGACAATTGCCACATAGTTTAATTAAAGATTGTGAGAAAGGTTATTAAATAAATTTACTTTAATGAGTGCTGATAACTCATTGCTATATTCAATGGTTTTAAAAGTACAAAATAAACTGCAATATTTGAAATCCTGTGCACTGTAGGTGTAAAGATTTGTGACATTCCCAGTTTTTCAGTTTATGGTTTACTCCATATGATTAGTTATAATAAAATGTTGCCCTTTTTTTTGAAGATACAAGAGGGGATTGTTTAGCATATTAATGACTTCCTTTAGTATGTTCATCAGCATGGAAAAAATGAATTAAAAAGTTTGAATTAATGGAAAAAGAAGAAAAGCAGAAATATATTGTTTGGAGCATCAGTTAGTAGTTATAAGTGTATGTGCTGCAAACTATTTTGCTGTGCACTGAAATCTATAGTCAAACTCCAGCTGTATACCCTGAATACAAAGGCAGGGTACCCAGCTGGTTCTCACTGGCCATTTTAAATTCTTCTTAGTCTAGGGTTAGCTAGTGTCTCTGCGTTTTCATGAGCACATTCAATTGGCCTTTGTATCAACATACATCTGGGGTTTTGTAGAACAGCATTCCTGATATCAACCCTGATGCACTCAGTCAGTTGTAGAAGATGATGAAGAAGGGCTAAGAGTACTGGAAGCCTTGTCATAACACAAAAATGCATGGTCTACTGTGAGTGCAAAGATAAGGATAGTCGAATTGATATTAACATAATAACACCACAGTATTTTTTGGTCAATAAAGACAGACAGATCTGTGGTCATATCAGATGCATTAAAAGGTAGGCACCAGGTGTGGCAGATGCACCCACCCTACTGAAGACCTGAGAAAAACCCAACAAAGACAGTGCTAATGTTTCTGGCCCTTGTGGCGCCAGGACTGCCTCCTCCCTCACAACTCATATCTGGTCCACACAGTGGGGGTCAAAGGCGGGAAAGTGGGGGTCCTCAGCCAGTAGGGGGTGACACGACCATGTATTGACCACAGATCAGATTCGACCAGGGTATAAATGGGGCCCCGCCGGAGGACTCATTTGAGTCGGTCCTCCTCGGAGCAGCGGGTCTGCAGTCGGGAACTCTCCCCTTGAGTTGGGACACCACTTAAGGTAACTTCTCGAGATTGAGAGCCCTCTCTTTTTGGTGAGTGAGTGAATGCACATTTTGGATCGTTTGGCCAAAAACTTAAGAATTCTTAACTCAGCCGTGTCTGGTAATATTCCCAACCAGCATATCAAACCTGTATTTGTTGAATGTCAGTGGGATGTTGTCTTGGTGAATGAAGTTTTGTCTGCTTCATTTTAATTGCAGATTAAAGTTTGTTTGAGTTCATTAATTGTGTGCGTGTAGCCATTTTGGTGCGATTCCGTGACACCAGGTAAAAGACTTCCGGAGAATTTCATAGTTAAGGAGGTTTTTGTCTGACAGTAAATGTTAGCTATTTTTTTGCCATAGTCAGTATACTTCATGAAAGTCAGCATTCTTCATGAAAGTCAGCATCACTTTATGTTATACTTTCATGGAAATGTGTAGTGTAGCTGACTTCCTACTGTTAACCTTGTTCTGAGTTCTGTAGTAGTCGTTTGGCTCAAAGTGTTCTAGCTTTCTGTGTTATGCCATCTAGGTGAACTGCAATGGAAAAAACCTGCAAATATTCTATCTGAAATCAGGTATAACATATCATTTTGTGTCCTGATACACAGATAAAAGCCTCTTTTTCTTTATTTTCTCTATTTTTCTTTGTATTTACATTCCTCCTGCACCAGAACAGGTGGTTCTGAAAACAAATCAAACAAAAAACCAAAAGCTGTTGTGTGGCTATTTCTTTATTTTAACTTTAAAGATACTGATATTTCACAGAGTTGAATTTTGCAGCCAAAAAAAAAATAGCAAGAGTTTTACACTGATAACGATTTAATTAGTTCATTCACCCATTGATGAAATCCTGAAACATCAAGAAAATAACTGTATATATTTGGAGAATACTGTTCCCAAAGCAAAGTCTGAAATTTCATATAGCAATTTAAATCAAAACATGAATATGGAGCTAGTTGCTGAAATGTCACTGAATTGACTACATCAGTTTAGTTTAATTGACAGATCGAATAAACAATAAAAAAGAGACAAATGCATGAAGAAAAAAACTACCTCTAAGCAAATCTTTCAGTGCTGATAATAGTCAAGGGTAAGATAAGAAGACATCTGCACAACAGATATCATAAGGACTTTTGGAGAGAAAGAAGGAAGAATAAGTCTCTGAAAAGATATATTTTACTAGATTATAACAAAGACATAGAAAATAATTCCATGAGGTGAATGAAAATTCTCCAATTTTAAAAGCTTTCATCTTAAAATATTTTTTCTCTTTATTTTTTAGTTAATTTGCTTTACTATCTATCTTTCTTAACATAGACTTACAAAGTGCATAACACTATCAGAGCTTAGCTCAGGCTTCTGGAAATGACTGAAGGCTTGCCTCTAGCCTATAGTGCCCTAGTGGTGGATGAATTGTGAAATGCTCCCCTGTACAGGTAATTGAGTGGAGCATAATATGTGAAGGCTGCACACAGAAGGAAAGACAGCTTCAAATCTGTGGCTGAATATCAAACAAGACTATCATTCGTTGAGAATGGGAGTTCTTGTGGCAATGTACTAATGGGTGGGAAGGAAAAGAAATTAATGTTTACCAACAGTGAAACAAGGTATAAAATATAGGGACCAGTTTTGAAATATTCATCCTCCTGTACTATAAACTGATAATATATCAAGTTATGAGTGGATACCAATAATAAAATCAAACTAAATTTTTCCTCATCTTATGGTTAGGAGGTATTAGTAATCTCCTACCATCAACTACCAAAAATTTTCTGAGGATTTCCTCAGTGCACAAAAGTCCATGTGACACAAATTATTTGACAACTTGAGCCTAAAAATTTGGAGAGCTTACAAAATATGTTTTTCTAGTAACTTAGCTTCACATGATTGAAGTAACAGAAGAATACTGAAAATGTTTTACTCCCCAGATTCATATTGGAGGGCATTTCCAGCCCTTTAACTTTCATTTGCTCTTGATACCATAGAGCAGAGTGAAGCATATTAGCTAGCGTTCATGATAAAAAGTCTAATTTAGAATTCACAACATTCGCTTGCAATATGTTTGATGCTTTAGTTGGGATACAGGTGTCTAGAGATTAAATCTACAGCTCTTGGAATATTTTAGAATAGTGGGTGAAAACAAGTTATTAAGTACAGCTTGAAAGTAGAATTAAACCTCTGAAGTGTAAGGTTTTCTTACTGTGGCAAGCTAAATCTGCATACAAAACAAGTCAGGTAAAAATATAATTATTAAGACCCTCACCCAGCTCTGCTTCAGCGTACCTTTGCAACTATACAGGTTTCCGCTGGCTTCATGGTCACTAGAGTTTAGCGAAGGGTAATTTTGGAGTCAAAAGACAATTTTTTAAAGATAAGATTTGTGTATCGTTACTTAAATATTCCACTGGATTTGTGTGCATAGTAGGACCAAGATGCAGGATGACTGTAATGGTAGACACTGAGGAAAAGATAGATTGGCGTAGAAAATCTAGGAGCAGAACTTTTCCCTTAAATAATTGACTGCTTTTAGTTTCAGATTTTTTGCTTGCTTCTTTTTCACATGGAGACATCTTTTGTCATTAAAAAAAAGCATCTTGGAACATCCTTTCAAAATCATGTTTTTCTTGTTCTCTAATACTTACACATACAAAGTAAAGGAAAGTCAAGCTTGGTATTAGTCAAAATTGTTTCAGGCTTTCACTTTCCTAAAAAATATGTATAAGCTGGTCACACATGGCTAAGAGGTAACTTGCTTTTTCAAACAGTGAATAATACTGTCAGAAGTTCATGGTGTGAGATACTTGTCTTACATCATTAGATACTGATAGTCTTTGGTTTGCCTTTAATATCTCCTATAGAAAGCTGAAAATAAGATTAAAAAAGAACAAATTAGTCTATCTTCTTCATAGGGAGTATTAATTATCTCTCATCTAAAAAACTGAATAGAGGTGGTGAAAAAAGTTGCTCTCAAAAGTAAGTGTATCTAAATAATTCTTTGACATTCATGATAGACTGTTGGAAGTATAACGAATATGAATATCTTTCCATTTGGTGACACATTTCCTATTTTCTCTTTTATTATGCTTTGATTAAATACTTGAGTTGCAACAGTCTTACAAAGTAATTTTTCAACTTTACCCAGAGTGCCATCTAAAGGTTGTCTCAAAGGAAGAAAAAAAAAGTGGTGGTCATATTGAAGATTTCATTTTAAGATACAAAATAATTACATCACTGTATGTTGGGATGCAGACATCAATTTGTTCAGCTAGTAGAGCAGAGTAGAGCTAAAGTGATCCAATCATTATATTTTTTTCTCATTTGATTAATTCATCATCAAAATAGATTCTGCTATTTTAGTGAAACAATAAGATTACACTATTTAGGAAAATGAAATAAGAACAGTGGTAGGATGATCTCATTCTTTTTTTCCATCATACTCCTTTTCTCTTTTTTAAGTTGCTATCATTTTCTGCAATTCCAAATCTTACTTGACTTTAATGCAGCAAAGTGTTTATTAATGAGCACAAACTTAAATTTCAACTTCAAGGTTCTATATAACTGAAACCACAGAATAATCTCAGAATTTAAACTTTACTGACTTTATTTGTTCTGTGAAACACCTTGCATATATGTAGCACCTTTAAAACACATGGATCCAGCTGGTGCCTACAATAGATATCTAATGAATTACTTCAATTTTGCACAGATTGTCTTGGTTTGACCTCCGATGTATTGTTAGTGCTTGCACTGACTGTAAATCTTAAGTATACTAATGCCCATGATAGTATGCTAGGCTCACTTAACTGTGAGACAAAATTTCACTTGAAAAGCCTTGTACTGTATAACACCTTTGCCCATTATACTACATTTACTTTTATTGCAGTCAGAGAGACCTGAATTCATCTCACAACTGATACTGGCTTCAAAGGAAAAATGCACTGCTAATAATGCTCTTTATGTTGGTTCCCAGATAATGGTTTAAAAATCGATTTTTTTTTATCACATGCAATTTTATTCTTCTCAATATAAGAAGTATGTTGTTGAGATTGAAAAAGTACAGCAGAGGGCAAACAAAATTATTCAGGTTCTATAAGTCTGAATTATGAAGAAAGATTTGGCTGTATAGTTTAGAAAATAGAAGTCTAAGCAAAGAGCCTGCAGACGGGCAAATAAAGTTTTTGAAAGAAAGGAGCATGGTAACACTAACATAGATAAAGTGTTTAATTGAAAAAAAAAATAAAAATAGGCTAACTGTCCTGAATGACAGAAAATGGCAAAGAAATTATGTAATCCACAAATTGTACCAAGTGCTTACACCCATTTGGTAAAGTAAATGAATTCAGTGATGTAACAGACATACATGAAGTGTAAAAAAATGAAGAATACCTTGTTGATGGAGTAATACAGAAATACAGTAAGCTGCTGCATACCAAGCTGTCACAAGGATGATCAACTAGGTGCAAACAGGAGCTATGCAACAAGCTTTGTATGTGATAAACATAGGCTCCTTTGACTAACATATCACACATTTCAAAAGTACCTAGAAGCCAAAACAGAGGATGAATAGTTCAAGTGTGAATCATTAACCTAAATCCAAATGTGTCTCTAAGTTTTCATTTGTCACCTGTGTGTATGTTCGAACATATTTCATCCCTGAAGCATTCCCATTCATTTTATGATCAGGATATTGAACTGGAACACCTCCTGCTCCCCACATCTCATTTTTTAAATCAGTAATTCAGTTTGAATCTCAATAGCTTTCTCTTTGATATAACGATAAAACCATTACAAACCACAAAAGTTTTGGGTCCCCTTTGCCCACAGCTGCATACACAAAATAGAAAATTCTTTTCAAATTAAACACAGAAATTTTAGGATAAAAGACTTGATAGCTGCAAGCTTTTTCCTTATGATACACTGTACCAGAACCAAAATATTCCAGCCGTCTTGCAAAAGCAGTATACTCTAAGCTTTATTTTGGACTGTTCTTCAGACTGAAAATTTCCTACAGGAATACAGAAATTTTACAACTCTCAGGCTGCATATCTGAAACTGCAACCTATGCTAGATCAGATGTTGTTATGAACTTACTGTATCTATGCAAATCTATTAGTTTTCCTGGAAATTCCTCAGTGGAAGAAAATACAATTTAACATACAGTATTAAATAAGATATTGAGTCTCAAATACTAATTTAATTTTATATACAATTAAGGTTTTATAAAAGAGAAATGGAAAGAGTAAGAAATAGATGCAATCAATTTACCAGTGGATAATTTTGTGACAGGGTGATTTCATCACACTATTCCTTGAAGAAATATATCTTTGCTGTGTAAAACTGCAGTGCTATTTTTCAGCTTCACATTGTTGAAGTGTGACTAGATCTTGAATAAAGATTGTAACTTATTCCAGAAATTTATGGATAGTTTTCCTGGACTATTCCTTGTTATTTGATCTTTTGTCTGAAATAGCTCCTAGAGAAGACTCTGCCAATTAACTTACCTTCATATCTGCTGAATTCTTAATCTATATGTACTTTCCTAAGGACTCGTCTCAAAGACCTGTGATAGCACTAGCTATCTATTTATATATAGTTCACTGTAAAAAAATTTCCTGTGCACAGATGGTCATTAATTTTTTCTCATAAGAATAAGGTATAAAAGAGAAGTACAGCTCTTCTTTTCTTGAGATGATATTAAACCTCATGCTTTAAGGATGGCTTAGCCTAATTTCACACTTTTTTTTCATCTGCTGTCCACTGTTTGCCATTTACTGTAACACTTAGTTACTCCTTTGAGCACAGGTGGGAAGCAAAGTGGAAAATGTGCTGACGTAAGGAAAGGTTGTACAAGAATTTCCATGTCTATGTTGTTCATGTGTTTATTGCATCTCTGTTCTCTCTTTTGAACTTTTCCACACATGCTGTTGCACTCACGGTCAGAATGCCTATTAAAAAAAAATTCAACAAACAAACAAATAGCTAACTTATTGGGATCTTTTGAATAAATGCTTGCTTAGGGAATTGAATCTCTGTGACAGGATGGTTGGTCACAGTCCAGAGTGTGATAGGAGTCTTTGTCACAAGAGTCCTTACAACGACATCCAACTGGCTTGGAATGGGGTTCCTCAAGCTGCTGATCTGCTCAGTTCTTATATCCAGCTGGGCTACAGTCCCACACGATCACCTCAGCACCTGCCTGATTCATTTCTAGTAATTGTATTAAACTATGTACAAAACATCTCTAAACTATCTCATCTATTTGCAGAAGATTGTCTTATGTGAACATTTTTTGCATCTGCTGGAACAGTTTCTACTGACTATTTACGAGATTTTTATTTATGTACAATTTTCATCAGTTTTATAGCAGAAATAGCCTATGGCAGTCTCCAGCCACATTCTCCACCCAAAGGGGTTAATTCACATATCAAACAAACAAATTGGGGCTGGTGGTCTGAATGCAGCAGAAGCTTCCTGGGGAGTCTCCCGGTCTGTTTGAGTCTCACATTATTGCAGGTGAGTCCGTTGTCTCAGACTAGTTTTTTGGATCTTCTATGCAGACAAAGTGGGGAGCTCCTAGATCATCCAGGGAATTATAACAAAGTGCACTGTGTGTACACATAGGCACAACCCTGGTACTCTGCTACACCACAGCTGTAGCTTAAATCCTGTAGATTTTGTCACAAAACTATTCAGTAAGATAAGAATTACTTCTTCAGTGGAAATGGTATAAAACTTGATTCAATGGCAAAGTTTCCGCAAAAAAATATCCCTTTTTGTATAACATAAAGGGAATTATTTATAATTCTATGCTAAAACAGAGAAAATTAATAGTGATGAGGTACATCTCTAGAAAATCTCTTCTACTAATATCCGCACAGGAGTTAAAAGAAGGATTTATGTGTGTGTCTTCTTCGAACATGTACAATTTGAGCATTTTCTTCTTTAACAGTAAGCAATGAAGATGCTTGGCTACAAATCCCATTAATATTAAGCTTCAGAAAGCTTCAAATAAGCTTCAAGGATACTAGCATATGCATGTATTTATTCATCTGAGGTTACAAAAATAGGCGTGCACAGACAAAAATACATGAATATACTAAAAAAGGATTGAAAGAGTATAAATTCCAATGCTTTTTATGCTTGCAGGTTGACTTACACTGATGTCATAAGCAGCTTTATATTTTTTGATATTTTGTAGCTTCTCTCTATCATGGTATGCTGTAAATGCATATTTAAGGTATTCAGACAAAAAGTCTCAAAATAACTCATGTTAAGCATGTTATAATAAAATCTGGAAGTGTACCTGATTCCCAAATTCTATGTGAGTTCAAAAAGATAGCCACATAAAGTTCTCACAGCTTTGAGCTGAGGAATCAGGGTCTGAGATGAAAACTGTGGCCCCTGCACAACTGTAAACACTGTTGTGGTGATTGCCTCAAAGTAACTGTATGAAGTTCCTTGTAAGCCACAAGTGCTTATTTCTACATGCTCTACTGAAAAGTTGGTAACATTTTTTGTTAATGATCTCCATTCTATGAATGCACTATATTTTTACTATGTTAATTTAAGAATGTCTTCAATAGAAAAACGTGAATATGCAGTTCTGGCTGAATGAGCAATAGAAGATTCCATCATAAATTATTTAGGTATTGGACGCAGTGGGTCGAATTTACCCATGGTGTAATAATTTTGGTGTGATGTGCTTCCATTTATCTAGCCAAGCAGTGCAATATTACACCATTTGCTTATTATAGGTGTTACACTGGAGACAACTTCAAGTGTTCAGAAATGATCAAATTATAGTGGGCTAAAGAAAAAATTATGGACATTATTCTCCACTGTACAGTGCTAATGTTATAAGAAACTGGAGGATAATATTTTTGTCAAATGAGTAAGAGCCTCGTGAGGATCTAATATCCACCTATCACTTTCATCCATTTCAGTCTTTAATTTTTAATGTGTTAAACTTCTCTCCAAATACTGTTTATTTTTCCTGTCTTCTGGTTAATTTATTTATTCTAATACCTTTATTTTTAATATAATTATTTGATTTGTCCTTTCTACAAATACGAATATTGATATCAAAGATGAGGAACCTCCTATACATTTTAAGAAACTTATTTAGTGTTGATCATTACACTTGGGTTTCTCTCATACTATAATTACAATATATATGACAGCAACTGAAGCACTAAATAAAAGCAGATTAAAAATGTTAATGTGGGATGCAAGATAGTGATTCTGTGAACATAATGTACTGATTCCCAGATGCACTTATACATCTGTTACGTACTCAAGTTGGACATCTTTCTAGTTTGTACATTTAGAAATATTCAGTATGTAAAAAAGAGCATTTTTTTTGCAGATGTTCACAAAGATAATTTTGTTCACTGGATTTTGCCTTTTTCTCCTGCATATAGATATCCTGAAAAATGTCAAGTCAATACATGAGTTAAGATCTTTGCTACATAGTTTGTCTGACTTCTTGGTGCAAATACTTTCTTGTTAGCATTCTTTTTCCATGTTTTCCTCTCTGTAGAGACTCTTTCATATTGATTCAATTTCAAAACCTTCTTTTGTTGTTCTCAAAATGTTCTTTGAACATTCTTATTTAATTGTCCCTCTTACACAGCAGGATAAATCATTCTTCCCATATCCTCAAAAAACAAAAAAACGCAAAACCTTCACATGCTACTGCTATCAAATTTTTTTTGTTTGCTCATATGTCCACTTGAGATTTAGTTCAGATTTCCTGTTAATATTTGTTACCATTTTGCTTCTACCTATCTCCTGATAATATCTATTAATCTTTCACAGCTTGAATCAAAAGGCAGGTATTGTTTATTCATTAGTCCAGAATTAATGTTTTTATGTTTCATAGGTTGATGATTTTTTTTTTTACTTATTTAGTTGTCATCTCCTACTAATCCTCCACTCTCACTTAGAATAATCTCTGCATCTGAGATAATAAAAAAACAGTGAGTTGTGTGAATATTTAACATCTCTGAAAATGTTTTCTGCTAAACCATGACCAAATGCCCAATTATGTGAGCACTTGGAGACAAGTTCTGGCATCCTTTCATTAAATAGCATTTTACGTCTCAAGATGTCCAGCTCAATGCAAATAAACTACACATGGAGAATACATACAATAATTGCAAATAAGGGAGTCAGAATATGACCTTAGTAGAAAATGCTGCCAATCATAAATGAAAATATTTGATAAATATTTGTTTAAGTAGCTAAAAACTGAGAATAATGAAAATGAGTGATAATTTAATTTACTCTTGCAGATGGATCTATAAAAACTACAATATTTTTTCATAGAAATTAGCTGGACATCTGTGTTTAATGACAAGAACATTTATCTCGCTGCAGTTGTCTCTGTAAAACTGATTTGCATTTTATTATTATTAATTCATGAACGGGTGAAATATTTCACTGTTCATTCATATAACTATCCAATTAAAATTAGTGTTCTTTTACCTATTTTACATTAATGTAGTGATTTAAATGCTCAATTAGCCAGTTATTTTTAAGTGAAACGTTTGTGTTGCAATGCTCGCAATACTAACTGAAAACCTTAAAAAAGGTGATGACTACTATGATGAGAGAGCTAAGTATAATTTCTGAGAAAATCCTGCAGATTTTAAGTTCAGATATTAAAAAAAACCCACATTCATTACTTAATCAGGCATAAGTTCTCAAAACAAAATATATGACAGATTTAGGCTTTGCATAAACTTTTTTGTCCTCCTTGAGAGTGGTGCATGTCATATACTGTCCTCACACAGGCAAATTTACCATTGATTTAATTGGAAATTTGTACTGATGAAAGGCTTCAGATTTCTGTCTAATTTGTATCTACAGTTTATTGCAGCCATTTGAACTGCAAGGTAATTGTAAATCATATTTGTTTCTGTCACAGTACTTGGAGGGATGCTTTCTAAAGCTGTAAAGTAGTTGATTCCCCTCCCCTAAGAGATCTCTTTCTTGCTCCTTCTTCCAAGCAAGGGAACAAAACCTCAGACACCCCGACTCAGCCCTTCTCCCTGTAAGAAGGATCTGAACAAAAAGTTCATTATAGCTTCTGGATTTGACTGGCTTATGTGCTCATTTGTAAACTGTACTGCTGACAGTCTTAATTTTCAACTCACTATCAGTTCTCCACAGCCCAGCATGTGGAAAAATACTAAGCATTTTGTAAAAAATCCTCTTTCTTCTTATGGAGGAATCATAATTATACATTCTTAGAACGTAAAGGGCTCTGTAATCACTCCATCCCTGGTGTAAAATTGATAGAGTGCATTTCATAAATCAGGTTTATAGCTCATTCTGAAATGACAATGCTAGAGCTGTGTTATATATTCGTCTGTGTATGTATGGTGCAGAGTTCTGTTCTGTACCTCAGCATTTGCCAACTATAAGATATAAATAAGAGTTGGATAACAATGGCATTTAAGCCATGTGCTAGTTGTTTTAAAACTTGTTGGCACCACAGCATGTAAATTGCCAGTATCTGGCTGGATGCCTCACAGCAGTATCTTGTTTGCTGCTGTCTTACGTGAGTAAGACTAATAATTCTGTAATAAACTGCTCACAATTACATTTAGTGCTACAAAACAGGTTGAGATAAAGAGTGTTAGTTAGCTTCAGTTACTTGAAGAACTTTGAAAACAAACATTTTGTTGTTGAGGCACAGTCCCAATTACATTGCAAGCATCCATGGCAGTGAAAACAAATTAAGATTTGGTCTAGGGCCCAAGCTGAAATATAGCTATCCTTACAGTTGTGGCCTGTCATTGGTGACTAAGCTGAAGACTAAGCGGAGTGTGAAATCCATGAACATTTGCAAGGCACACTGTGAGAGAGACTGCCTACTGCTTTTCATTCATGGGGACCTTATGGTTGCTCTCTTTAATAAACAGACACTTCATGGACTAGGAAATAAACTGTACCAAATAAAACACAATAAAACCCCACAGTTTTCTTGCTTAAAAAAAAAAATAGGGTTTTTACCTTCTCTTGGAGCAACATAACAGCACACCATGTAGTCATTTATTAACTACTAATTCAGATACCTAATTTTAGGCACCTAACACTAAATTTATTTATTTATTTGCTTGTTTGAAGCTTGTATCTACAAAATCTGCAATAGCAGGCTACACTTCCTCCTTATTCTGCACAAAACCCAGAAGAGGTGTTATTAATCCCATTGGCAAACACACAAGGTATCTCTATTCAGGAGGCAAATTTCTTGATGAATATCTTATAAAAGTTGAAATGGTGTCTGCTGTAAAAGGGATATCAGCAGTACTGTGCTCTCCACACTGCTGTACCAATATATCTCAATCATGACATTGCTCAGTGATGGAGCACTGAAACTCCTCTCACTCACAGCGTTTAAATCCATTCTGATTAGAGAAACAGTGGGAACTTTAGCAAGATTTTACATTGTTACAGACTTTAACGGCTCATAGCTCATTGACTACACATAGGCTGCCAAGCACTAGCAAAGTTTAATGTTGCCCTGACACAGTTTTAAATAAAACATTTATTATAAGCAGAAAACAAGATGTACAGAAGGTAGATTCCAAGTGCTAGGTATTAAACAGTGCTTTGTCACCTCACAAGAAAATGTCAGCAACAGTTATTTTTCTTGAGATTAAAAACCTGTTCAACAAAAAAATCTTGGTGATGCCCACTAAGGACTTTCAGCCTGTGCGCATTATTTTAGACACTTTTTCGCTATCTGCAATTGTCTAAGAAACCTCATACATTTGCTTTGTTTTAAATAAAACCTGTTTAGTTTTAGAAATGTAGGCGATATCTGGTCCAGGTAATATAATGCCATTTAGAAAAATTAAAATAAGTTATACATCAGCTAGTTCTGCATCTATATTTGCTATAGCTGAGTCAGTGCAGTGCTTTACTTCTTGCTGAGAAACCAGACAATTGGCCTGGGATAAGTGATAATCTGATCTAGTACTTCCACAGCTGCTACTTTATTTCATATGAGGATAACTGAATATTTGTAACTAGCTTGTATCTTGTGGATGTATCCACGGAATCTCATGTGATTAATGAGAAGTAGTAGTAGCACTTGGACTACCAGAAACCACAGAAAATAATATGTTTAGAAGGTAAGGAAAAAAACCAAACAATACTTGCTAATGGAGCAAACAGTTACAGCTGGCAAACTAAACCTAGAGGTATGATTGTGGGCAATTATTGAAGTAGAATAGAGGCACTAAAGATAGATTATGTGAAGGCTCCACAGAGAAAGTCATTGAACTTGTAAAGACAGCAGATTTGTTCAAGAAAAGACTCAAACATTTGTTACTGCTGCAGCAGTCTATACAGGTTTAGGAAAAAGAAAACCAGAGAAGGGACAGAGAACATAAGCTTTCTGGTACAGGGTCTATGGTGTAAGAGTAGATACAACAGACTGAGAAGAAGAAATTGTAAGATCACTACGTAAGATGAAGAAAATCTTCTCTTTTGTCTTAGTGTTGCAACTACTCCATGGGTTTCATAAGAATAGAAAAATTCAGGTTGGAGGGGACCTAAGAAGGCTAACATTCTTCTTGATGACCTCCTCATTAATGTGGGAAGGCTCCCCTGAAGCCAAGTTTTCTCCAAGTTGAACATGCCCCTGTCCCTCAGCCTTTCCTCATAGGGCCAGAGCTGTACCTACCTGCCATCTCACTGACTCTCTGCTGAATTTGCTGCAGTCATTCGCATACAGTGGGTCCAGAACTAGATAAAGTATTCCAAACTTGGTCTAATGCTGAGTAGAGGGGAATAATCTACTAGGAATGCTCCTGTCAATATAGCCCAGGATGCACTGGCTGCTGCTGACTCATGCTCCTCCTTCTCCAAGTAAAGATCTCCAGGTCATTTCAGCAGAGCTGCTCTTCAGAACCCAAACTCTGTTGCAAAGGCTTGTTTTTTTCCAGTTGCAGTATTTTGTGTTTGTCTTTGTTGAATTTAATGAGATTCCTGTTAGCCTGTTCCTGCAGGTCCTTCTGGATGGAAGCCCTGCCTTGAGTGGTACTGAATGTTCCCCCAATTTTGTGTCATCTGCAAAACTGATGAGAGTTCCTTCTCCTGGTCATTGTTAATGATGTCAAATAACACACAGACTAGATGACCTTTAAAGGTCCCTTCCAACCCAATGCATTCTATGATTCTAAGACATGATCCAGGATAGACCCTTGTGTTATTCTACACATTACCTAACTTGAGGAAGACTATGACCCTCTAACCATTAACTTCTGAGCCCGGACATGCAGCCAGTTATTTATCGATCTAGTTGTTCAACCATCCAGATCACAATGTCCCAGTGTAGATTAGAGAATATTGTGGGAAGCAATATTTAAGATAAAACTGGTCAAAGTAGATACACCCAATGCTCTCCCTCCATCTGTAGATACTGTTATTATAGGAGGCAATCAGGTTTATCGAGTATGATTTATCATTTAGAAATTCATGCTGACTACTCCAAATCATCATCTTCATATGGCCATTAATTTGTTCCAATATGACTTTCTCCATGATTTCCACAGGGATCAAAATGAGGCTGGCTGGCCTTTAATTCCCTAGGTTGTTCTTTTGGCCTTTTTGGGAGATGGCTGCAATATTTGCATTTCTCCAATCATTGGGAATTCTCCCTCCATCTCCATGACCTGTCAAAGAGAGAACAGCCAGATCTCCCAGCATGACTAGATGCAGCCTGTTGATTTCCAGGTACTTGTATAGGTTGAGCTCTCTCATGTAATCCCCTACTCAGCCCTTATCCGCTGCTGGTGGTTCTCAACATTGAAACCTCTCACCAATCACAGGAGCCTTAGAGCACCCATTGGCAAAGACTGAGGCTGAGGAGTCATTTAGTGACTTCAGACTTATCCGTGTCCACTGACACTAAATGACATGCAATCCAGGTGTTGCCTGAATAAATTCAGAGCTCCAGTGGAAAACAGATTATAGTCTATAAAGAGCATGTCTGGAGATTCTGAGATCCTTAATGAACACATATTGCAAAAACCCCTCCAACGGCATATTTGCAGATAGGTTATCAGATTGGTAGCTGCAAAATAACAATATTAATTTGAACCAAATAAAGGAAAAATGTTTGTCATGTCTCATAAAGTCCCTAATAGTGAGGACAGTGGGCAAATATAAGATGTCCAGTAAGAAACACACACAAGAATGTTTTACTCTGAGTTGTAGTTGCTGGGCAACAAATTAGTGCAATATATAGATACAACCAGAGAATAATTAAAAAGGTACCCTCAGAGTGGGAAATGAAAGAAAACACTCATTAGGGATTGTAGACAGACAAAATATAATGCAAAATATAATGTATCCATGTGCATAATGGCATGTCCAATGTCTCTGTTTAAGGCTCAGGGCAAGCCCAGGGAGCAGGAATTTCTCTCTATTGTCCCCTACCCTCCCAGGGGAGGATTAAAAAAAAGGGACTAGAGAAAAAAGATGCTCCGCACAAGGTTGGAAGTTAAGACTGTAACAAGTTTAATGAAAAAACAACAGGGGAAAGGAAAAGGGAATTAATAAGGGACAAAGGATATTTAACTATATACAAAACCCGATCCTAGTAGTCCCGAGTGGAAATGTCCAAACAGTGCCTCATGGCCGCTGCGACTGCTGTGACTTGTCACCAGGGACCGCAGTGGTGCCGGGGAGCAGATGGTGGTGGATGCTGCCGAGCACGTGGAGCTAGGCCCAGCTGTCCCAAGATGCAACAGGAAGCAGCCCAGGTAACCAGGAAAAGCCCATGAAAACCTCGGGCCTCCTCAGTTTTTTATAGACTGTGACTGGAAAGAGGAGGGAGCAGTACTGATCTCTGACCCTCCAGGGTGCTACAGACACCACTTGTCCTTCCCTTTCAGGCTGGTAACCCTTAAACCATAACACCAAAATGAAGATTTTTATCATGCAAAAGGAACTGAAAAACCTGTAAAACAAATACTTCAATATCCCTACTGCAACTGGCATAGATAAAAACAGAAATTTAGCACCATGAGAAAATGTTGAGATTAATTCATACTAAACCACTCAACAAAGCTATGGAAAAGAATTACTAATCTTTACCAGCTATTGAGGACACTCTGTTTACCGGATTAAATTGCTGACTGTATGTATTTTTACACACAAAGTATCAGTGTCATTGGAACAGCCTGGCAATTTTTCATATGCCTGTTGGCAAATATTGTTGGGTACAAAGGGCTTTGGATATGAACAGAGCCTGCAAGTCATTACCGATGTAAACTAAACTAGGCTTGGAAAGGAAGCACAAGCATCTTGATTATAACAGATGATATTCTTACCTAAAGACATTAAAGAAGAGTCAATCCATAATAATGGTATGGAGAGGCAACTGCACTAAGCAGCTTTTCAGAAAACATATTAGGTCAAACTGAAGCTGAAAGGACCTGTTGCTTTCTTCTTCAGATATCTTTTGATTTGGAAAAACTCTTAAGGCACTAAGAGCCAGAGAGCCATAAAAAATATATTCAGTCCACAGGACATGAGGCAAGGCCAGCAATTTACTTTGCAAAAATCAATCAAAGTCTGGGAATATTCAAGTAACACAAAAAGGATGCAGGACAGGAATAACTGAAAATCAGGAAGCAACAAAATTAAATGAAGTAATGAAATATATATGTGAATCACTGATCCTGAGGTACTGTAATCCAGTGCAGTAGCTTGCAATATAATCATACTGTACTGCTTTTTAAGGACTTTGAAGAACAACGTTTAGAAAAATAGAGATTATAGCATTTTCTGGGTACAAACAAGGACAGATAATGTTCAGGAAAGTAGCTTCTGGTTGCATTCTTCAAAATGGAATAGTTCTACTTCACCTTTGGGCCCAGGATATTTGTGCAGGCAGATCACAGGTCGTTAAAAAGCATCATGAAGAAACCACAGCTGAGTGCATCCAAGTGTGCACAGCAGATGTTACTGAGACTTGAGTGTTATGATGTGAGAATAAACTGCAACTCTGGAAAACTACTCATGTTTTAGATATGCTGTGCAATGTGTGCTTTCCTGAATGTAGCTTTCCTGAATGTAGCTTTCCTGAATGTAGCAGAAATAACATGGCTCTGTCAAAAAAAGGAGATAAAGTCTGTCAATACATGAGAAAAAAAAAGAAACAAAACCAAAAAACCAAGAAATATTAGGAATGGAAATGAAAATAAAACAGAAAATGTAATAATGCCAGAACATAAATCCATGGTGTCACTTGAACACTGATCAGTTCAGCTCAAACCACCTCAGGAAGATGAAGCAATAGTGGAAGCAGAAAGTGTTCTGGGACGGGCTGCAAGAGGTCAGAGGCATAGAAGACCAAACCAGATTTTAAATTTGAAAAAATATGCTCAATATAAAATAATGAATGACGTGCAGATGCAAATAGGGAATAATACCTTTTCTTATAAAAAATAAGAGGAGCTAATTGAATTACCAAATATCAGTTTTAAAGAAAATGAGTAGGTTTTTTTCACATGATGCAGGGTCACTGTGTAGAACTTATGTTTTTGGATACTACGTGTAGAACTACATGTTTTGGATAACAAATAGATCAAGACATTGAATAAAGTAAACAAACTTTTAATGAAAATTAATTCTCAGTTACTACATTCTGGAAACCTTTAGCCTACAATGGACTCATTTACATACTTTTACCATCGCTGATAATTTTTCCTTCAGTTTTTGATACTAATCACTTTCAGCTGCCTTAAATGCAACTGGCTCTCCTTACCATACATAATGCTGACTGTAAGATCTAAGTACTCCAATCTGAATTAATATATAACAGCGCATTTATTTATATTTTAGTGTTGATTAAACTGAAACAAACAAATACTACTGGAACTTATGTCTGTTATCATAGGAAAAAAAACCCGTGTGTAAGAATCATAGTTGCACCTTAGATGGTCAGAAGCTTGACCTGAAACGACTCCTAAATAGACGTAACTAAAAGTATCAGCTTTCTGATCTTTAAAGCTTAAATCAGAATGTAAAAATATAAACTACTATGATGGCAGTATTAAAATATAAAGACAATTCTAATATGCAGAGTGACATGAACATTTTTCACAGTATGCCTTACCAGACAGCATAATGTTGTCTAATTTTTTTTCTTATTTGCATATTTACAGATGTCAATTAACTCAAAAATTACTCTGACTAATATTTGCATGTTTTTAAGCGAGGGATAGCTACCTGAACAAGAAGAGAATGCAGAAAGTTATTTTACAGAACTTGTTGTTAGGGAGAGTGCTCCACTGGGGTTCCTCACTAAGCTTGTTTGTCTCACTCTGCTTGGGATTTTCAAAGTGACAGCTCAGTGACATAGTGAAAACTCAGAGTGTCTCAGGTCTTTCTGTTTGGTTTTTTTTTTCCGTCATCTTTAATTCTGTAACTGTGGAATTTCTAAACAATAGGTCAAATCCTTAGAGGATAGTAAGTAGTTCTGAGTTTTTTGAAACATAAGGAGCTACAGCAATTTGACAGCCCAAGGTTCGTAGCCTGTTAAGTGCCTACAGAGAGCTAAAAAATCCCAGTGAACTCATAACCAGTCAAATTACTTGATTTAGGGTCTGACCTAATTCCTGCTAAATTCCTTCTCAGGTTTTTGACTGACTTGAGGAAAATTAGAATCAAAAAGCTTTCATCTTTTTTTTCTACCTGATTTTCTTACCTTTAATATTTTAGATTGTGCGCTTGATCCTTCCCCCCCACCCTTTTTCTTTTAGTATTCTTTTGTCTCCCATCCAGTTATAAAATTAAAAGTAGTTTAATGTTATTAAAACAGAATGTGGGAAACTGTGTAAAACAATCGACTTATTCCAAAACTGGATACATTAACCTGACAGTTGTAAAGTGCTAGTGTATATGACTACATACTATCATAACATTTTTCCATTTGACAGGACATCTAAGTCAAACACTGCTTCCACGGAGGATAATAACCACACAGAGCATCCAGTATGTTTCATGCTTTGTCTTTAGTGCTTTACTTATTTTTTTATTTTACTGATTTCTCTGCACAGTTGAGTTGTAACTTGCATTGCAAAATGATAACGTAGAAGTGTCTGTGGAGAAAGAAAACCATTAAGTAACAAGGAAACATAGCATACAGTTCCTTGAAAAAACATTAATAGCTCAGATCCCCAGAAGGTTTAGATCCAAAAAACTCTGTGTGATACTGAGCTCCTTCATTGCAGGCAAAAGCTTGATTTCCTGAAGCATTTTCTGCATTTGTCAGACTATTTCAAGAAGAGATCCTCCCTCAGAGGTGGAAATGGTTTAGAGTGTTCTCTGCTTCACCTGTTTCTTAAATTCAGTTTCTTGCCATGACTTTCTTCAGTTTTCTTCAGTTAAAAGTAGCTTGGTTGGCCACTCTTAATATTGGCATTAAATTCAGTACTAATATATGTTCTAACATCCTTGATAAGGCACATAAAAGTCTAACTTTCATGGGCTTTCTTATTCCTGAATGAACCCATGAGACTCATAAACTCAAAATACTCAGAGATGAAATGAGATGAGATGCATAATATAAATTTTCCAAAATACTGTAACTTGAGGAGCTGATCACTGTATTAAAGTATCCCAGAAAGATTTAGGATCCTTCTTATTTTTCAAATCAGCTGTTGATTAGACAGTTGTTGATATTTATGGAGAATTTACAAATATCAAGGAATTTTTCACTCTACAAAATGCCTTCCCATTTGACTAAGACCTTGAAAGGTTCTCTGAACCCGTTAGAAGAAGGTTATAGCTGGACTACAGATTTTTTTCCTAATCTCTTTATATTTCTAGTAATTTATTTTTTTAAATATACTTACTGTCTAATTCTTATCTGTAAAAATATCACAGAAAATAGGTAATTTTGCTCTTGTCTCTAGAACAGTGTCATAATCCCTTCTTTTTCTTTTCTTTTTTCCAAAACAAAAGGTTTCATTTGTGATATTCTACTGAAGCCAGAATAGCATTAATATGTCAGACACTGAGGCTGACAAAGAATGATCAAATAATGATTTAAAATGGCTTCAGTGGGTGAAGTACCTTCAGCTAATGGAGACATCTTTGTGTCAGTGAAGAGTGCAGATGTTCTGAGATGAAGATGTATGATGACTCCATTCATATCACTACATTTCCATTATAAAAGATTTTTCAGGTTCTTTTTTTGCATTCTACAGCAGTGTGATCTTTCAGGCATTTCCCTTTAGAAACTGATAAAAAAGATGGTTTCTTATTCTCAGTACTGAAATATGTAGATAACATAGAAGAAATATAATGAACTTTTAAATAAATGTAACTATACTCGTTGTATGTAAAGGCCAACAAGTGTATTTAACTGGTAACCCAATAAGCACCTCCTGTGTAACTGTGACAGAGGCCAAGAAGAGAAAATAGTCTAAACTATTTCTTTACCAAACAACAGTTTAAAACAGAGTTATCTAATGGCTATCAGACATCTCATATAACATGGCATTTCTCATGCTTCTGTCTCAAACATATTGTCCCTTAATAATGAACAAAAAAGGAGATTTTCCTCCCAGATTTTCTGACTCTAAGCCCATAGCAGTGATAGCAATGAAAAGAAAGTATCAAAGGAAGAAAAGAAAGGACTAAAAGAGCCACATTTCATGCTTTTAATAAGGGTCAACATATTTTAAATGGAAATCTAAAAAATCTAAACCCCAGATTCTGGGATCTGTCTTCTGTTAAACAAGTTGAGAGTTGCTACTTGAAGGTTTTTCTTTTCTAGTCTTCAAAGTTTCCTCTGTTTGAACACTTTCAGTTTAGGAAATAGCAAGTCTATATTATCCAGATTGTTGATGCCTGATGAAATAATTATATGCTTTGGTGTTTGTTAACATTTACCTCACTTTGAGAAGCCACAGAGCTTTTGGGCACAGCCAAATACTGTCATGTTCTCATTGTACTCTGTGGTTTCACTAACACAGACATTGTAGGAGCCATGCATAAGAGCTACTACCTGACATATGCAAAATCATGGAAGTGAAGAAGTTGAAAGCATCAAAGGTAAGGAGATTCTTTATGTGGTTTTTCCATACTAGATATGAAAAACAATCTTAATGCAACAGGGTAAAGCAAAAGAAGAAATGGTCAAAAGCAGAAACACAGAGCTGCAATTTCTAAATGAATTTACATGGTTTTGGTTTTGTTTTTGTGATTTTTCCTGCTGTGTCATTTCACTGATTACTTGTAATATTGGTTTTGCATGTAGTAAAAGAAACACAGCATTGTATACTTTCATCCAACTCTTATTAAGCATAATTTAACAATGTTTATAAATCAAATAGTTTAAGAACTCCTTTGTATGAGGAATATGACTGTTATGCTGTTTGTGTTACTTAAAAGGAAGTTTTTGCAGATTCTGTAGCAATTCTCAAAGCTTCAGAAATATTTGTGATTTCTATTTGTCTTCATTTAGGCAGTTGTTTTATCAACCAATGACCCCTTCTCACACAAGGAGGAGAATTGAAAAAAGGAAAGGAGCCCCATGGGTTTAAATGAAAACAGATTTAATAAAATATTATTAAGAAACTCATATGAATACCAATATTAATATAAAATACACAAAGTTATACTCAGCTCATATACTAATTGCGAGCTGTGCAGTCCCAGGAGTGAATGCTAGATGACAAACACTGTGAGAATCACAGCTTCAGCAAGAGCACAATGGTCACAGTGAATGAGGGAGTAGGCCTTGGGAGCAGAATGACAGATGAGAACTTCATGGGACGGCAGCCATCAAGAAAAGAGAGGCTATCTCCAGCAAATTCCCCAGTTTATAGTGAGTATGACATTTATGTATAGATTACTTCTGCTGGCCAGCTTGGGTCAGCTGCCCTGGCTATCACTCCTCCTAGACTCTGCAACTGGCTAACTCAAAACTACTGAAGACCTTGATTGCTATGGCAACCTGCAAAACAGTGCTGGCCGAATACTAAACCAAAGTGTCTTATCAACTTAATTTCCACAGAATTGGGTGGTGTAGTCTCCTAAAAAAACGCAGCTTTTCTGAATAGAAAATTGATTCTATGATTCTATTCTAGCAAATCCATGGCAGTACTTTGGACGTCAGAGAGAACAAGAAAGTGTTTTCTAGCCAATTGAAACAATGAAATGTATTTAAGCAAATCAGGATTAAGTCTGCCTCATTATAATGTTAATTTCAAAGTTAGATTAATTATATTTTAGATTTTTGAGCTATTTTTGTTTAGAAACAGCCGCTTCCCCTACCAGACTATCATCAAAGCAAATTTTCTTTGAAGATATGTCTTAAACATTTTTTTCCTAGCTTATAGCAAACAGATTTGCAGGGTGGAGGGGAGGAAAGGGAATATATAACAGTAGAAATCAATGTATCAATGTAGAAAACAACATTTTTAATTAAGTGTACAGCTTCTTATTTGTGCAATATATTCAAAATAATTTTGGGGAAAGATATAGCATACTATATCTTTTTTTTAAAATAACCTATATCACTTCTTTTGGTTTTGATTTTTTGTTTGTTTATTTTGTTGTTTTTTTGTTTGGGTTTTTCCCTTGAGCACATAGCCAGTATTTTGGAGCTTACAGGTTGTTAGCACTGCTAGGAGAAATTACTGATGGAACTTAGTTACTTTGAGGTTAAGTCCTCTTGATTTTCATGAGCAAGTCAAATGGCCTTATCAAGCCAAAGGATATAATTTGCTTCTTCTCAGTTTTCTAACCAGCCTTTACAGTTAGTACAAACACTTGTCCACAGTTGTTATGGGCCCCATGAATCTTTCATTTCTTCTGACTCCCTGTTGCCTTTTGCATCCTTTCACACACAAGTACACACCATTGCACAGGTAGAATACAAGTTATACAACTCTAGGGAACTTATTCTGAATTTCTTCTCAGATGTTTTATTGAACTCCTGTTTGGGATGGTGACTTCAATTTTTTCAGCCACTTTCCACCTCTACGTTTTTTAAATGCTTCCTCTGTTTAATTAGCCTGACAAGTGAATCCTCTAATGTTGGTAAGATAAGTCATTGCCCATTTGACAAAAGGAAGAGGATAGGGAGCTTTCAGCTTTCTCCAGCATTACCATTGTCAGATTCTCCTATGATAAAAGTAATATGGGACTATGCACATTAATATTGCTTAAGGAGGTACCACATGCAGCCTTGTCAGGACAGAATGTCAAATGATAGGACAAGGGGCAATGGGTGCAAGCTGGAGCATAGGAGGTTCAACCTGAACTTAAGGAAAAACTTTTTCACTGTGAGGGTGACAGTGCATTGGAACAGGCTGCCCAGAGAGGTTGTGGAGTCTCCCTCTCTGGAGACATTCAAACCCCGCCTGTACACGTTCTTGTGTGACCTAGTCTAGGTGATCCTGCTCTGTCAGGGGTGTTGGACTGGATGATCTTTTGAAGTCCCTTCCAACTCCTAATATTCTGTGATTATATGATTCTGTGTGAATGATACAGCTTTGGGCTCCTTCCTTGTCATTGATGAATGAGCGTCTTGCAGTTGTATACAGGGAACAACGTTTTTTCAGTGAAATAAGGTACAAACATAATTGAAATGTGGTAAGAGAAGGAGAAAGACAATATTTACTATCTTGTAACATTTCTTCACGGGCAAAGCAAAAATGCCTTCCAGCTTTCTGTAGCTAAGAAGTCTAGAAGGATCTTTGTATTTACTGCAGGTATAACTAGTTACATGAAAGATTAATGTGATTCTTCCACAGCTGAGAAGCGTGATTAATATTGATAAACAACATTAAAATAGCATATGCTAGTGAAGCTGTATATCTTAATTGAAAAGCAATATTTTAAGATCATAATGTATCATAGTATATCCACAGTCTGAACTTATCCTGGAGATGAGTGGATGTTATGGTTTAAGGGTTACCAGCCTGAAAGGGAAGGACTGGTGGTGTCTGTAGGACCCTGGAGGGTCAGAGATCAGTACTGTTCCCTCCCCTTTCCGGCCACAGTCTATGAAAAACCTGAGTTTTTCGCGGGCTTTTCCTGGCTTTCCTGGGCTGCTTCCTGTCACATCTTGGGATGGCTGGGCCTAGCTCCACGTGCTCGGCAGCAACCACCACCATCTGCTCCCCGGCACCACTGCGGTCCCTGGTGATGAGTCACAGCAGTCGCAGTGGCCATGAGGCACTGTTTTGGACATTTCCGCTCGGGACTACTGGGATCGGGTTTTGTATATAATTATCCTTTGTCCCTTGTTGATTCCCTTTTCCATTCCTCTGTTGTTTTCATTAAACTTGTTACAGTCTTAACTTCCAACCTTGTGTGGAGCAATTTTTTTATTATTGTTCTCTCTCTATTCCTTTTTCTTAATCCTCCCCCTGGGAGGGGTAGGAGCAATAGAGAGAAAATCCTGCTCTCTCTCTCTCTGACCCTTAAACAGAGACAGTGGATGACCCACAGCTTATTCTCTAAAGCACAGATATGAGTAAAAATTCAAATTGTCCAGAGCTCAGGGACATTTCTTTCTGGAGTCTGAGATGGCATATCTATACTCTTTTTTATTAGGTGTCCATACTAAAGTTTTGGAACTGGGGAGACTTCAAGGGTGGGCTCTGTAAGAAAGAACCAAGGGCTGACTGTTCTGGATGCTGTTGATTCCAACCATCTCTGTAACAGATCCACCACAGAACAAAGCCGAGCCCATCAGCTAAAAAGCATAGGCTAAAAAACTATGTAGCAGTGTGAGAGCAAGAAATAAGGGGGGGGGGAAATATAGGAAACAGTCCTGCACGCATCACAGAGTAGTAGAAGGGGGTGAAGGTTCTCCAGGTGACAGAGCAGAGATTCCCCTGCAGCCTGTGGAGGAGACCATGATGAAGGTGGCATGCCCCTGCAGACCATGGAGAGGACCACACCAGAACAAGTGGATATTTTCTGAAAGCTGTAGCTCCTTGAGAGTCTGTGTTGGGGCAGTTTCTCCTAACAGGAACTGCAGCTGGTGGAAAGACTACTCTGGATCAGGTTTATCCTGACTGACTGCAGGCTGTGGAGGGGACCCAGGCAGGAGAAGTTCTTGAAGGGTGGCAGCCCAAGGAAAAGACACAGGTTGGAGCAGAGGAAAAGTGTAAGAAGGAAGGAGAGGCAGGCAGGAAATGTCATAGATTGACTGCAACCCACTACTTCCCATCACCATTGCAATGCTCAGGGTGCAGGAAGATGGAGGAGTCAGGAAAGATGGAGTGAAGTTGAGACTGGGAAAAAGGGTGGAGGTGGAGGAAGGTGTTTTAGTTTCTATTTCTCAATATCCAAATCTATTTTAATTCACAATGAATAACATTAATTTTCCCCAAATCAAGTCTGTTTCTCCCATTAATTAATTGGTAAGGGATCTCCCCATCTAGCTCAGCCCATGAGATTTTTCATCATATTTTCTCACCCTGTCCTGCTAGTGAGAGAGAAGTTAGGTGGGCATCTGGCAGCCAGACAAGGTCAACCCACCTCGCTGGAAGCTAGATATCTAAGTTCTTGCTAGTCACTCTAGGCTTCATTTTGTAATCAGTCGATAGAAACAGGCACCTTCAGAGGAAATGCATCTGACTTGTATAAGAACGAACTGAAATGAATGTTACCTTGATTAGAAAGAGACACAGGAGTGACTAGCTCTGGTTCAGATGTCAAGCTCTTAGACATCTAGATTTCTACCCGTGTTTCAGTCATTTAAGTTCTGGGTACCAACTTTGATGTGCTGTCAGAGAATATAAAATCTTTAGACTTTAGACTTTACTAGCTTTGTTTCCTGTAATAGTCATTAGTAAGAGAATAGTTACTTTTCTTTCTTTTGCAATTTATTTTACACAACTATTTTTTTTTCTTTCTTTTTATGCCAGAAGAAAGAAGGATCAAAATGGTAGTCAAAGGGGCTTGAAAAAGCATTTATGAAATGTTAAGACTTCTGTTATGCTATATGTCTCTTGTGTCCCTATAGGCATTACTACACTCTCTTTGTTGATCCTAGTAACCTCAACCTTTTCATCAGTATCCAAATGAAAAAAAACATTTTTGACCCCTCTTTTAGAAAACTGAATTGTTTTATTCTTTTGGCTGTTTATCAACACTGTAATAATTGACTAGTGACATGAATTTGATTTCCCAGTGATGTCTAATGTAATCAGAAAATTATATTACTGAGCCTTACTCACTGAGTCTGACGTACTTTGCATTTTGACTGGCTGACCATACAACCTCTCTTTTGAGACTTAGATTGCCAGAAATGTAACAGAGAACAAGAATGGCTTCCTGCCAATCAAATTATAGAACACTGAAAAGGTCAGTGTTAGATACTATATTAGTGTCTTTCAGAGGTTGTACTGGGTATTAAAATTTTCTGATGTCTCATTTCACTGACAAAGATTGTAATGAGAACAGGAAGCAGCACAAGATGGATCAAGCTTTGTGACTGCAATTTTTATGAAGCTGAGAAATGGAAAAAAGCCCCTACCAAAACACCAACCCATTATTATTATATTTAGACTTCTAATATATGAGGTTATTCTGTTAGGAAAATCCAAAGAAAAATTCCTTAGATCAGAACTACCCAGGCAGCTCTGGATTAGAGATAGAATATAGTAATTCTGTCTCAGGAGTAGAATGTGAAATGAATTGTGAGAGAAAATGAACAGATCCAAATGGTAGGTAAATAGCACCAGAGAATTTCCTGCTGTAATTTACTGTGTGCTCTGCAAAATTCAAAGGAGATGTTCTAGGTACCACTTCAGGGTAGAGTGAAATCAGAGCTCAAAACCCCTTTCACATTGGATGAAATCCTGCATGAATAGCAAAGTAGCATCTGTCAGGAAAGCTGACATTCCTGGACTTAGGGACCCTTGATGAAATCTGTCTTTAAACAATTACTGTTTTACCATTTGGGGCTTGGTCCAAATGTCCTGTCACTTGTGTCTCAATTATCATGCAAAAATAGTACTACAGCTTGAGACTCTAACTCCAGGGTGTTTCATTATCTCTTTCCCCTACTGAAAATGGCTACATAAAGGAATGGGTGAGCTAATTTTAATTTATTCTGGGCCATATGTTTGCCAAATATAGGAACCAGCCCAGAATTGTCCCTAGATTCACCAAAGTGTAGTGAATGCCATAATACAGCATAGACAAACACACATATATCTGACAGACATTAGGAGACCTAGGTCTAATTTATGTTTTTTCTTTTTCTTGAAATTTCACTTATTTGTTGAAATTCAATTTCTAAGTGGAGTATGCAACGGTTAGTCCCACAGGTGTTTTTGTGATAGCAGTCATGAATTTGCCTATATTTGTATGTACTATGTCCTGTAGTATGTATGTTAATGGTAGAGTCTGGGCTTCCTTTACTGTTCCTAATAATTTCATAGGAAATACCATATCTTAACGTATTAATAAAAAATACATTTCTCCCCGCTGATCCCCCCCAATTTACGCCCTTCAGACCATTATTATCATTGAACTAGAACTGATACTGTCAGATGGGTGTACAAAAAAAAAAACATCTGGGGGGAGAAAAACATGGTATTTGGCCTAATTTTGCTTTTCAAACAAATTTCATTAAATGAATACGAAGTTTTGTACAACAGATTTGACAATTGTTGTGGTTCAACCCAGTAGGCTGCTAAACACTACACAGCTGCTTGCTCACACTCCCCTCCACCGCTGGGATAGGTGAGAGAATCAGAGTAGAAAAAGTTGGAACACTCAAAGGTTGAGATAGAAACAGTATAACTATTTTAAAACATTAAACTAAGATAATAATTTCAATAGCATTAATAATTAAAAAAAATAATAGGAGCAACGATAACAAAACACATAAATTTATACCCAGCTCATACAGGAGTTGCTGACTGTGTGCTCCCAGCAGTGAATATTAGATAAGATAATAAACACTGCGAGCACTACAGCTCCAGCAAGAATGTGACAGTCACAATGAATGAGGGACTAGGCTTTGGGAGCAGAACGATGGGCAAGACAGTAGCCATCAAGAAAGAGATGCTGTCCCCAGCAAAGTCTCCAATATATAGTGAGCATGACATGTATTGCACGGATTATTTCTGTTGGCCAGCTTGGGTCCACTGCCCTAGCTTTTGTTGCCCCCAGCTTGTGCATCTGGCTAACTCAAAACTGCTTACAGCCTTGATCACTGCATACCAGTGTTGTCAAAAAGCAAAACAAAGTGTCTTATGAACTCTGTTGCTGCTAAATTAAATACTGTAGTTTTCTGAACAATGCAGCTCTCCTGAATAGAAAATTGATTCTGTGACTCTAACCCAGCAAAACCAAGACACAATGCAGACCATATCCTTTCAGTTCATTATTTCCATAAATACTGTGATTACATTTTAAACTAAATTGACAAGTTCTAAAAAGTTGCAAATTTTATAATCTATGTTCACTATGCTAACATTCATTGCCATTAAAACTGACATTATTCCCATCCCTGACTTAGAGAAATTTTAACATTAATTTTATTCAATTGCAGCTAAGGATTTTGAAGTTTAATATAGAAAGATTAATGGCAATACATAGGCAAAGCATTGACAACACATTGCTTCTACTGCAAAATACTATTTCTTAAACTTTTCCGTTTCATCAGTTCCCTCTCTCTCCATTTTAGAAGTTACTGCAACATGCTCAAATTACAAAGGCATCCATATATTTCTTTTTTAAACTAGCTTGAGAAAGGAAAGTATAATCTTGATTAAATATAAAAACAGTGGTCCGTATTAGATATTTACCCCCAAGAGTTTTCAAAGATACAAAGAGATCCAAAGAGATCCAAAGCAAAACAAATATTCTCTTATGTGATTCCTTCTCTAAGCCACGAACAAAACTTGTGCCACTTTGTTCATAAGGTTTGAATTTTGAATGTGTAAGAGAACAAGCTGTATACAACTCTTGCAAAAATACAAATTATCATTAAAACAGGACCTAATTTCATCTACCAGTCAGGGACACTTCGCAGTTGGATTTGATAGCAGTGAAAAACACAGGCTGGTGTATGCATGTGAACCAAGCTATAGATGTTGCAACAAGAAAAGTTCTGATTAGGTAGTAAGGGAAAAGAAACTGTGAGGAGGATGGTAAAACACTAGAACATGCCACCCAGAGAGGACGCAAAACCTCAGTCTTTCAAGATACTCAAAATCAAGCTGTACAAGGCTCTGAGCAACCTGATGTAAGTTAATCTTGCTCTACTTGGGGGTTTGAAGCAGATGAGATTCAGCAGCCCTTTCCAGTCTGCATTGTTCTATGATTCTATAGTTTCTCACCTGATTTGCAAGCAATGTTGCGACATTTATTTTTCAGTGAAAAAACACAAGTTATTTCTCATCACAATGCCAGTCAATAATATGACCATTTCTATTTCTTAAAGTCAGAGAAAGCCAGTAGTTGTCTGTAGTGATTTTTTTTGCATACAAATATAGGAACAAAAAAAAGATTGTTGTGGAAGGTGAAAAAGCATGAATTTACACAAAACTTTGAAAAAAATCCATGCTTACTGGATGGGATTAATGAAAAATGTTATACATGTATGTGTTTTGCCTTCCTTATCATAGGCTGTGTTATTTAGGTTGTGCTTTTTAATTGTTCTTGACACAGTCATTAGGAAAAGAAGAGCTAAAATGTTCCATATATTCTGGAAATGATTGGTACAAACTAAGCAACTCTTTGACCTTTCTAACGTTCTGACAGTCCATTTGATAGCCTTTCTTGATTCTCCATCTTCAGAGCATCAATCACCTCTGAAAAGGAGAAGGAAAAAAAAGGAAGCTACTACCAAGCTGAATAAAAATATAAGGACAGAGTTAGTTTTGACTGCTAGAAGCTTGCACAATTGATCGCTCATTTAATGACATTAAGTCCTGTCTTGGAACTGCACTAATGGTTCTGATCTATACTTAAAATTGAAGTCCTGCTGTCATAAATGTTTTGAGAGAGTGCTTGGTAGATTTCTTGAAATAGATACTTGTAGTTTGCATGGTTTGTTCTTTACAAGGCAATAAGAAGTTTGTATTTTAAAGCTTGCAGTGTAAATCTAATGTATTTGAAAATTAAAAACAAAACAAAACAAGGAACACTTTTATAAACTGGGTTGTAATGGGTCATTAAGAACCAGTGGTGGTCTCTATATTCTGCTGATGCAAATCTCTAAATCCTGTGATAGATCAAATACCAGATTATACTAGATTATAATGCCAGAATGGATACCAAATGTGATCTACAGTAACAGCTAAGATTAGCATTCTCAACTAATAGGCTGAACTAGAGAAACAAACAATCTACTTTTTAATATGATCTGATGCAGAGAGAGAACTCTCTGTAAGATAGTCTAGTAGCTAATTATATCACAATTTAAATAAACAGTCTTATTACTAGACTGAATTTTCTTACCTTCTAGACACTGTAAAAAAATATGTTGACAAACTCTGGGCAGAGCATACTACTGAGTTTTGTGTTTATACACAGAGATTTAGGGTGGAATTCATCTCAACCAAATTTAAAGGCTAGATTCAGTTTGAGATGAAGAACCTAAAATTTATTTGTGCAGGTATAAGGGTCTGGAAGCGAGCAAAATTTCAACAGCACTTGGAGGTGCACACAGTTGGACAGCCAATAGGTTGAGCAAAATTGCTCTCAAAGATCTTTTGACTGTACTGTCCAGATCATTGGCAACAACAGGATTTTAGATATTCACTGTACAGGTACTCATCTGTATTAGGAATCTTAATTTGTGCTTGAATCACAGTTTTGCTGAATATCTTGCTTTCATATAATTCGACAAAATTGAAAAATATAGTATGTCTACTCTTCTTCACAAAAAGTGTCTAAGAAGGACATGTAGATATCTAAAAAGGAGAAGTAAGACAGGAAAGTATTTCCACAGTCAATAAATGTTAGCTGATAGAGTCCTCTGGCTGAACACAATATACCAAAAATTATTTTTTTTTTTTAGTGGGCTACAGTGTATGTCAAAACCCATTTTTTAATGGAAAGCCAGTTCAAGTCTCAATCACACAGAAATTGTGACATCTTCAGAACACCATAGAACTCATGCATAAAATACTCAAGCATCTGTTTCAGTTTAAGCACTTCAGTATTTCCTTTAAAGTCACTGTGCCAACTTGAGTGCTGAAAGTTAAGCAGATGGTTAAGTTCTGTGCTGGACTGGGGTCATTGCTTGTACTTCAGAGCATATGTGGACTCATGAGAAAATAGACTAAAAATTAAATGACTGCAATTAAACTTCTGTTTATATGTTGTCTTCTGCTTTTGTTTAATCTACCTTTGTACTTTTCAGTTCTCGTGGGCTGCCCTTAGCGTCTCGTCCACCTTCTGCATCTTGCATAGAGATCTGAAGTATGCGTACTAATAAGCTTCCACACACTTACTGATTAACACATAGAAGTTCAGGAACCTGTTAAAAAAGACACAAAATAGTTGTGAGGTTCAAAACTAACACTAATGAATAACCTTAAACTCTAATCATATTGCTTTCTGTCTCCTAAATATTTTTATGAGAGTTCTTTTACTTCCCTGATTGAGGAAAGGAAGTGGGGGTTGAAGGAACTACAAGGTCAGGAAGGAAAAGGAAAGAAAAATGTTTGCTGGTTTAATTAAGAAATGAATTTTTATTTTTTCATCTGAAGGTTGAGATGCAATCAGACCACATTTATGAAAGGAAAGAACTGGTGCCAAGGTCCTGCTTTGCTGTAACCTGTATTATAAATATGAATGAAGGCCAGACTGTGCTTACATAAGAAAAAGTGTCAAGGATAGAGGTATAACTAAATATTTTCTCTCTGTCCATTCTTGAGGCAGAGAAAATAGAAGTTTCACATTTCTTTCAATAATTGCCATATATGAAAAAGGAGACAAGAAATTGCTTTTTTTGGTTAAACAATAGTTTATCCAGATTTAAGTTGAGGTAGATGATTTTATATTTTAACAGTGATGTAGCAGTGGGATTATCTCCAAAGATCCAATATATACACAAAAAGTTAATCATTATACTAAAGCAATACAAAAATAATATGACAGATTTGTTACATTCTCAAAAATAACTGTAAATAGGGAATTATCACTTACTGAACTTTTTTCCTGGTGGGATCCCAGAATTTCTTTTCACTCTACTGATTCCTTTTATATAAATGTTATAATCACTGGCAAATTATTCAGATGATGCAAAGTGTAGGGAGTTATAAATAGTAAACACTAAAATTCTCCTAATAAGTATGATGCATTACTTTGTAAAACAACGAAGAATGCATATTATGTTTTATATAATGCATATGTGTTAATATACTCTGGGCACATATGATTCATTTATCTAAGAATAATTATATTGGTCATTTAACGAGGTGAAGATTTTCAAAAGGTGTGGGGATAATGGTGGATAATCAGCTAAACATTGTCTTCTAAAGCCTATTCTTTGGCTAAAATACATAGACATCTTCCTTCAGTGAATGAAAACCAGAGTCTCACAGGACTGGAAAGAGAGCTTTAGTAAAGGTAGAGCAGGGGCTGGACCATAGCTCCAATCTCCAGAGCTACCTGCGAGTTTCAACTATTCTACACTAGAAGACCTATCCCCTGTTCTCCAGCTGAACGTCTTAGTCTATATCATTAGATATGGAGACATCACCATTAGCAGACAGAGCATTGGGGATGACAGCATACTGAAAGACAGTCTGTGTCTCAGGGTAAAATAAAATTTGAAAAAAATGTAGTGTTCTCTTTAGCCTGCAAATCTCTAGTTCACCACTAGCTTCTTCAGTACCAAAGCCTTACACAGTTGGCAGCTGCAAAGGTGCTTCATCACCTTCTGAGGGATTGAGGTGAGGTTGACTGGTCTGTAGTTCCCTTCATACTTCTTGCCCTTCTTGATAATATGAGTGACATTTGCTTTCCTCCAGTCCTCAGGCATCTCTCCTAGTTGCCATGATCAGTCAAAGTTTATCAAATGTGGACTTGAAATTATATCGGCCAGCTCCCTCAGCACTCATGAGGGCATGCCATCAGTACCCATGGATTTATGTACATGCAGTTTGCTTAACTGTATCCTGAGCTGATCCTCTTCGAACATGGGTGAGTCCTTCTTGCTCCAGACTTTCTCCATGGTCTCTGGAGTCTGGGATTCCTAAAGGCCAGGCTTCCTAGTAAAGATTGAAGCAAAGAAAGGATCAAGTACCTCAGCTGTCTACATGTTCTGAGTTACCAGGTGTAAGGATCGGTCTGGCTCATAGTTTAAACAGGTTTCGGTAATGTCCAGTGCACCAGGCAACTTGTGGGGGGTTGCAGGAGCAACTCAGCCTTAGATTGCCTTGAGGCCCTGTCTCTGCAGAGACGCCCCATGGGGAGCTGTGTAGATAGCTCAGCCCTGAGTTGTCTGGTAAGCAGGAAACTAAACAGGGCAGTGTTGCATCATTCAAAGAACCGAAACCTGAGCTGAGCCTTGAAATTCCCCAACAAATAGTATGCCCTGAGTCCCAATCAAACCACTATTAAATTGCTGGAAAGTAAAACAAAGTAAGCTGGAGGATGTCTCTCTGACCCAGGGGACCAAACGGTACAAAGATATGCAAGAGATAGAGCATACAGAAGGGAACAACATCCATGAATAAACAAAGATAAGGACAGGCACTGTGGAAGAAACAACCACCCAGATGGTCTTATCTACTCAGACATGCCCTTGCCTGCTCTCCTGTACACCAGGGGATAAAAACCCCAAGATTCAGGTTAGAAATGGGGAGTTACTTCTCCAGCCATGGAGTGATGAGACCCTGTCCCCCTTGGTCAGAATTCTGGCCAAGGTAACTTACGTGGGAGCCTTTACCTGGAGGGGTAAGTGAATATTTGACAGGCTTTAAGTTTGTAGTCACAGCTGTTTAACTAACACACGTGTGGTATTCTGAGTTGTTTGTGGGTTATGATAGTGTGTTCCATGAATCGCCTGCGAGTTGTAATAGTGAATTTTGTGAGTAGCCTGGGAGTTGTTGTGAATTGCTTATGAGCAGTAACAGTGAGTTTTGTGAGTGGTCTGCGGTCTGTCATGAATTGCCTGTGGGCTGTAATAGTGCATTTTGTGACTGTTGTAGTTACAATAGTGCATTTTGTGACTCTCTTGTGGTTGGAAATAGTGTAGTCTTTCTTTTAAAACTGAAATAGCGCATTCTCCATTGTATCCATAAACCTGCAATAGTGACGTACTGGATCTGCACATGTTGTTCAAATAAATTGTTAAATTTAAACTCTGCAGTAGAGTCTCTTTTCGTCACACCAGGTCACCTGCCCTATTCAGCAGCAAGCCCACCTTTTCCTTAGTCTTCCTGTTGTCACCTATGCACTTACAGAATATCATCTTTTTGTTTTTCACTTTTGTGGAGAGATTCAGTTCGAGTTGGGCTTTTGCTTTCCTAACCTCATCCCTGCATGCTCTGACAGTGATTTTTGTTTTTGTCCCAGGATACCTGTCCCTGCTTTCACCTTCTGAATACTTCTTTTTTATGTTTGGGTTTGGCCAGGATCTTCTTGGTCATTCATGCAGGTCGACTGGCATTTTTGCCTCACTTCCTGCTTGGTGGGATGGACTGCTCTTGAGCTTGAAGGAAGTGATCCTTGGATACCAAACAGCTTTCTTGGGTCCCTTTTCCCTCTACGGTCTTTCTCTATGGGACTTGTCCAAGCAGATCTTTATAGCAGACTAAGTCTCTCCTGAAGCTCTGATCTTGCTTTTCACCCTGCTTCCTCATCTTAGGATTCTGAGCTTCTGAGTCTCATAGTTACTGCAGCCAAGGCTACCTTCAAGCTTCACATCCCCTGTTCCTTGTTTGTGAGTATAAGGTCCAGCATAGAAGCTTTCTTCATTAGCTTTTCTATCACCTTGTCAGGAAGTTTTATCAATGTTCTCCAGAATCTCCTGATTACTTGAGCCCTGCTGTGTTGTCCCTCCAGCATATATTGTGGTGGCTGAAGTCCCCTATGAGGACCATAGCCTGTGAATATAAGACCATTTCTAACTGTCTGCAGCAGTCAATTTCTAATTCTGCCTTGAATTAATTTAGATGTATTTACATAGAACTCTAACTTAATGAAGTGTTTCTGACCAGGTTGGAAAAAAATAAAAAAAAACAGCACTGGTTTTTTGAAAATAATGGATGTCAACAAAGAAAAATTTTTAATGTTCACATTTAACATTACACTGAGTCCGAATATTTCCATCTGGACTTATTCATCTCATTTACACCAATGACAGTAGATGCATATTTGAATGAGTTTAGTAAAAGCCTTGTTTCATTACTGTACCACTTTTCTGTTACACTCTTTTGCTAAGAAATGTCAGTGAGTAATTGGAGAATGTATATCAGGAATGCATATTAGGCACATAGCATGAATTGTGATTTCTCCTGCATGCCAGAGGTACTTATAGAGCAGGAAAAAGGAATGTGTAATACTGTGTCAGAACTTCAGAACAAAGTATTACTATCAGCATATTTTGTTTTACAGTATCTTAGCTCTTCCCAAGCTTGTATCACTAGTGCATTCCATCCATATGTGCCTTCAACACTAGAAACAAAATCTTTCCTTTTGCCTTCTTTTCTTACAGCCACTTGAATTTATTGCCTCCTGAGATGATTCTAAATCTTATTTAAAAAATATCATCCTTGATACTGATCAAGGGAAACCTCTTGAGGATAAGTGCTTGTGTGTTTAAACCTCTGTTGTTTTTTTAAATTCATGGTGAACTAGCAAACAATGTAAATGTTATACTGAACTTGGATTCACACACAGCATTAGAGATGCTTATAATAAAATTATCATAATCAATTGTTGTTGGAAATATATCTCGGGCATAGAAGATGATCAATCAATTATTGTCTTTTAAGTTCTGAAATTGATAGAATGTCTTTTAATGGCTGAAAACAAGCAACTGACTGACTTCTATGCTTTCACACACACACAGAATCACAGAATCACAGAAT
>NW_010190106.1:0-296 GCF_000695765.1 Mesitornis unicolor
TGGGGTGGGGAGGCGGCGCCTGCGCCGTGGCTGTCTGTGCCCCGGGAAGGACCGTCATCTCCTTCCTTTCCATTTGTTTGCTTGAGCTTGCTTGCTCAAAGGTACTTCTTGTTTGTTTTGAAACATTTGCACTTTCTGGGTATTTTTTAAATATTTGGTTAGTTTTTGGTTTTGCGTTGCTTCTCCCCCTCCTCCTCCCGGAAAAAAAGTCCTTAAGTAACCAGACTGCTCATTTTTGATACCCCAAGCACTGCATGGATTTCGAAAAACTCCTCACCTGTGCGTGTTATCCTGCC